>NW_028227261.1:141116741-141364241 GCF_978045245.1 Mus caroli | reverse complement strand
AATAGGGGCATCCTAATAATGTCTATTTATGAGAGCGGTAGTAGTAGTAGTAGCAGCAGCAGCAGCAGCAGCAGCAGCAACAGCAGTATGATCTTGTCTAGGTCTAAGACCAGTTTAGGCAGTTTTGGCCCCATTAACACTTTGAGGAGCATGTTCTCTTGTGGCTCAGGCTTTAAACACAATCAGAGAGTAGTTAATTAATTCTTTAACTTTTAAATGACCATTGTACCAATGTGCATATTTTTGTCAGGCTAACACACACAGTTCACAGAAGAGTAAGATTGTTGATGACTTTTCTCCCATGTTAGCAAACATTGACCTCTCCAGAACTGTGAAAGCTAACCAATAGGAATGGCGCTTTTCAGTTAGCATAAATTTGGTTTCTCCATAGTCTATGATCTAAATATGTGGTATCTTTAGCAATATGTTCATACCATCAATTTGGTAACTAAAGACAATAATAATAGCCTGTAGTATTTGGGAAGATATATACGAGATATATACCAACAGCTCAATTAGAGATAATCTATAATTGGCACTTGGTTTTTTGTTTGGATAGCCTTCAGTTTCTGGTATTGTCCCCTTTTTACTAGGAAACTCCATTTAAAACTGGTGTGTGTGTGTGTGTGTGTGTGTGTGTGTGTGTGTTAGGATATTTCTACAGCAATAAGATTGTGCATAGCTTTTTCAAAGGTCTTTACTGTTATTTCTTCCTTCACGTAGTTCCTCATCTATTCTGGCTTCCCATCTCTCATTCCCTTTAGCCCTTTCTGTTCTATCATCTCTCTTTCCCCTTTCACATCACCTTCTTTTTTAGTATCCTTTCTTTGAAAGCTGTCTCCCATGGTTCCTAGATTAGCACTGATATGTTGTAATAATTTGTCATGTGCAGAGGAAAGATAAAGCTAAAGAGTCACCATCTTGTAATGTAAGTGTTCTGAATAGGCATTTAAGAATGAATAAATGTTGAAAATTGTAAAGGAAATGGTCAGCTTGAATGGAGGAACAGAAGAAAGGATCATCCCAGAGAAAATACCTGGAGTAGAGGGAATGATCAGCAGATACACATAAGAACAATTGGGAGAAATATGTTTCTAGTTGAGGACCAAATTCCATAGGCAAAAGATCTTAAAGTGTTTCCGGGAGACTAAATCAGCATGATAAATGCAATACTAGATATGTAGCAATGTTATTTAAATGGCATTTTCGGAAAACTATGCCAGTAAATACATGTACTGGTTGTATTAGAGGAATAAAAGTATTAGAGCTAAAGTGAAAAGGAAGACAAATTCAAGGAGAAATTGACACACTATACCATGGATGAGCATGGTGTTAAGATTACAGGATTTAGGAACTTAGGTCTTAGTTGCTGTGGTGGTTGAAGAAATTAACAACACACAAATCATGATATTAAAGAGATAAAAGTACAAAATACAGGCTTATGTAAGAAATTAATGTCATCCAGGCTTTACAATTTAAATAGCATATATGGATAGTTGGAATATAGAGATGAAAAGACCTGGAACTCTCAGGACTGTGCATGAAGATTTTGGCTGTCTTTGGTTAGCTGTAACATCAGGACCATGTCAGTAGATGAATGCTTCATGAATAAGATGAGAAATCCATTACTAGAGAATGAACAAAGGGACTATAAAGAGAATATGGGATGATGAAAGAAATGAGAAGATGATATCATGGTGGGGTAACCAACAGGGCTAATTACCAAAGGCACCCTGTTGAGGTTAGCAACAGGAAGAATAGTCCTTATAGAGAAAGCAAAAGAGTCATGGTTTTCATAGATGTAGACAATTCAGTGGAGTGGTAATAGTGAAAAGAAGTGAGGACTAGTAACCAAGTGCCCCATTGTTAACCATGGGGAAGAGAGCCTTCTAGAGGAATTACTGAACTAGCAGTTTAAGCAAAGCTTGGGGAAAATATGAACAGATATATTATTTTTTAGCAGAAATTAGCTAGACACAAATGAAATGAAGAAAGATAATAAAATAAAGATGGGATAAAAGTAGAATACATGGGTAGACATTTCTTGTTCACATTTCTATCATGTTGGGAAATGCACAAACAGCTTTTTTTGGGGGGGGAGGGCGGGGATGGATCCATTAGTCCAAAGACGGCATCAGAACTATCTCAGAAAATAATTTTTTCACACAACAATATATGACTTTATATTGGTTTTGCTTGCTATCCAGAGACCATTGCTAGGGTGCAATATGATATACAAAATGCACTGTGAAGCTTGGCATAATAACTTTGCATATCTGGAACATCCAAAAGGCAGAGAGATAGAGGGTAAGAATTGAAGATCAAGACTCTAGTGGTGAACTTCAAGATATTCTACTTGGTGGGAAGAGTTGCGGAAGGGGCATGGAACTGACCACTGGAACTTTCCCATTGACATGGGCAGTAGAAACATTCATTTTCACCAGGACAGTGGTCTAAATGCACACAACATTTAAATAAATAAATCTTATGTTTTTCTAAAGTCTGTAACTCTCTCTAACTTTTCATTGACTGTTAAAGTAATCAAGAAAAGGGGATTTATTTTACAGCTGGGTTATAAAATTATAAGTAGAGTTATAAGAATAACTGAAGTCTTTGAGAGGTATAACTTTAGAATAAGTACAGAAAATGAATGTCTTCACAAATGTCATTTTGACCAACAGCTCTATCCTGACTCTCTAGAGATACTGTGATAAAGATTTGAGGATGGACTTTGACTTAAATTCTGAAAGATAAATCATCTCTGTACTGGCTAGTTTTGTGTCAACTTGACACAGTTGGAGTTATCACAGAGAAAGGAGCTTCAGTTGAGGAAATGCCTCCATGAGATCCAACTGTAAGGCATTTTCTCAATTAGTGATCAAGGGGGAAAGGCCCCTTGTGGGTGGGACCATCTCTGAGCTGGTAGTCTTGGGTTCTATAAGAGAGCAGGCTGAGCAATCCAGGGAAGGCAAGCCAGTAAGGAACATCCCTCCATGGCTTCTGCATCAGCTCCTGCTTACTGACCTATGTGAGTTCCAGTCCTGACTTCCTTGGTATGGAATTGTAAGCTGAATAAACCCTTTCCTCCCAACTTGCTTCTTGGTCATGATGTTTGTGCAGGAATAGAAACCCTGACTAATATAATCTCCACATACTGAATGCCTTGCTGTTAACCACAGGCTATTTTTGGTATGCATATGGTATACACACACACATACACACACACACACATATGTGCATAGAATATAATTTTTAATTGTAATTCTAATATATCTATTGTTTCTTGATTGTTAAACAGTACATTGTTAAGCTCACCAGATAGATACTTTAAAGAGCAGCTATGCTGGCTATTGCCCCACAGAAAGTTATTTTGGGCTCCTTCTCTTTAGGAATGGAAAACCTATGTTTGGGTTCTTATTTAGAATTCTGCTCACTTTTAGGAAAGTGGAGCTGTTTTGAAAAGGCCACATATAACTGAGTGAATTTCCCCGGGATTGATTGCACTTGCCTTAGCTAACAAGTGAGACATAATCACATGCTTTACTGAAACTTCTTAACATAAGGAAACATACTTAGTTTTCTGAAATTCACCTCCAAATTTTGCTTTGGATGTATTCTGTGAGACAAAAGTAGCTATATTTTTCTCCTGCTTCTTAACCCAGACCACATAAATACTCTCAGGTTCAAATCATATCCTTCAAGAAATAGGCACTCAGTGAATGATTGCCTGGATGGTTTACTGTATCATTTACTGTATGAGAGCTTAGAAACTGTCAAGGCAGATGTTTCTTTGCAGAACTTACATAATGAGAGAGGCTATTTTAATATATAACATCCCAGTAAACTATTATACAGAACAAAAATGAAGTTATCAGTCACTTGAACTCAACCCAACCTACCTATAACCCCTAAATGTTCTTAAACATATTGAAATAGGTACTCTTAAAGTTCGTAACATGAAGGTATCTAAATTATTATCATGGAAACAGAAAAGTTGAAATTTAACAGTAACTATAGATCGGGGTATACAGTTTTATTTTTAGCCACTTAAATTAATTTATTTTCAACACCAATGCCATCTCTTGCTCACTAAAATAGAATCCATTGATTTTGATCCATGGCTTAACAAGATGCCTGGTAACAGGAATAATCCAGGGGAAAAATGAAAAAAAATGTAAAAAAAAAAGTACTAATTTCATTGTTAGATAAAGTGAATCTATTTGTGTTGCTGGTAATAGGGAGAATCAGGGAAGTTAGAAATAGGTGCTCAGAAAGCTGCCTTGTGAGGGTTGCATGCTGTCGTGACTAAAGAGAAAAGGGACCATGAGTGTCTAAAGCATGAGCCAAAGAGGAAGCATTGAACACAAACAGGTCTGCAGAGGTTATCAGAAAACATCAGTACAACCAGTGTTAGAATGCAGATAGAAAATCCTAAGAAGAACATAAAGAACCCTAAACCACCACATCCAGGCTTGGGAATCACAACTCTAGAAGTCATGATTAACACAGAGAAATGACAAATTCAACCTGGGATGGAAGACATGGGGTGGGCCTCATGCTTCAGAGGAAGCTCAGGGTTCTCTCCTCTTTCACAGTCCCCTTTCTACTTCCACATACCCCAGACATACACATGTATGTACACACTACATAATCTTTCATCTAGATTTAATATGTGAGCGAAAGAACAATGTCTGTCTTGCTGATTGTGGCTTGTAATTAACACAATAAATTTAATTTTCTTGCAAGTGTTATGAATTCATTTTTATCTTTGAGTGATAAAATTTTCTTACTTTTTATAAGATTGAGACTGTAATACAAGTCTACAATGTGATTTTACATGCCCTTCACTGTTTCCTTCCATCACTTTTCCTTCCCAATTTTATGTCATATGTGTCTGTCTCTGTGTCTCTCTGTATGTCCGTTTCTCTGTCAGTCTGTCGGTCTGGTTGGTCTGTCTATCTTACCTCTCTTCTCTCTCTCTCTCTCTCTCTCTCTCTCTCTCTCTCATTTTTCTCTGTCTCTATCTCTCTGTGTCTCTGTCTCTGTCACACACACACACATACATTCCACATGGAGTCCACCTAGTGTGTCCAGTGTATGTACAGGTATAGGAGCATCTACTGGAGTGTGGGCAGTCTTGCAGGGATCTATCACATTCTTGAAGAAAACTGACTCTCTTCCTACAGCCATCAATTTCCAATAGTTGTTCATATGGGGGTAGAATTTACCAACCATCCTCTCACTCGATGCTAGGATTTATGTCTGGCTTGATGGTGGGCAGGATTTGTGCATGCAGTCACAGCAAATGTCAGGTCATATGTGCAACTACCCGGTTGTCCAGTAGCTGACCAATGTGTGTCACTTTCATTTGCTTTTTAAGAATTCAAAATAAAACTCTGGTATAAAATTTAAGGAACTGGATTCTAGCACAGCCAAAATATTTAGCTGTGTCACCCACCACTTCTGGCTTTTACATTCTTTCTGACCCCTCTTTGGCAATGATTCTTGAGCCTTGGCAAGAGGATATGTATATTCCATTGAGGAATGAGCACTCTACAATATTTTTTGTGTGTTGGCCAGTTATAAATCTCTATGTGTGTTTTCTTCTATTGATAAACATCTAGGCTGCTTTCATTCCATAGCTATTGTGAAGATGAAGCAATAAATATAAATGTATACATATCTGAGTACTAGACCAACTTATAAGTCCCTCAGCAGATCACCAGGAATAGATGAGTTATATAGCAATTCTAATTTTAGGTTTTGAGGAAATGCCATATTGGTTTTAGTGGCTGCACTGTACAGGAATAATTTCTCTACTTCTTTAACACTATTTCTTGTGTTTCTCAATGACAACTACTCATACTAGAGTAAGACAGAATCTTAAAACAGCTTTTAAATTGTATTATTTTGATGTCTAAGGATATTTTCTAACACTTCCTCAAATACTTACTAGTCATTTTTATTTATTATTTTGAGAACTGTCTCTATAACTTGCGGGAAGCGGGTGCGGCCCACTTGTTTACTGCCTTGCCCAAGCATGGGCAGTGAGGCGGCCTGCCAGGCTGGACAGTTCCTCGTGATCCGGACCTGTCAGCCTATCTGTGAACAACCTAAGCTCGTGCCTGGAGCGTGTGTGAATTCTGTGTGTGAATTCTGATTGGATGAGGTGGGGTGGAGCTAGAAGGAGGTGAGTGCGCTTGAGTAGTGAGGAGTTGTTGTTTAGCCCTTGCCCTAGGTAGAAGCCAGAAGTAGAATAGGAGTAGTTTAGCCCTTGCCGTGAGTAGAAGTAGAGTAAGAGAAGCTGTTGTAATAGGAGTAGTTTAGCCCTTGCCCTAAAAAGAAGTTGCTGGGGAAGAGAGCTGTAAAAGAAAAAGCCCGAAGTAAAGTTGCTGTGTGAACCTGACCCGTGTCCGTGTCATTCCCATCATTATAAGAAGAAAGGACCAACGACAATAACTCATTTGTCCATTTATTATTTAGAAGACATCTTAATGGAGATGAAAGGAAAGAAAAAAGGAAAGAGTAACAGTATACATGGGACAGGAAAGCAGAAGAAACTATGGTTTAGTGGAACCAATGAGACCAGCAAGAGGGGGGATGGGCAGGGCAATGGGAGAGAAAAATTAATAAGAAGAATGTATACTGCCATATATGAGTGCAAATAATAATGTAACCTATCATCTTGTAACTTAAAAAGTAATATAAGGAACTATATTACTTTTTACTGTCTCAACTCTGTTACACAGACATGGGACAGACAGAATCAGAGACAGACACAGAGAACACATTCTTATGGAGCATGGTCCCTGTAACTTCAACAAAAAGACCCTGAAAAACGTTCTAAGATTTGTCTCATTATGGCAAAAATATTTTTTTAAAAATTAGATCACTGTAACATTTGTCCAACTGGAGCTAGTATTCCCAAATGAAACTTCTATGTAAAATGGTTTGCTTCTTAACCCACCTTGTGTATCATGGTACATTCCCATCAGCCACTCTGCCCTAGACACAGCACAGCAGGATGCCTGAGGAGCAGTGCATGAATATATACCAGCACTTTGCATGTCTGCTGGGATTGCTGAAATTCAAACTCAGTAACTGTCACACTGTGGCAGTAAAAAGGACCTGTGTTTTGAAGCTGGACAGAATCATTATTCTTTGGTAGTTGACTGTGTCACCTTGATCCAGCCATTCAGCCTAAGACATATGGACAATGGGAAATACATTTGCAAATGCCTTTTAAGTGTCTGACTCTTGTAGCTGACCAACGTGTGTCACCTTCATTTGCTTCGTAAGAATTCAAAATAAAACTCTGGAATAAAATTTAAAGAACTGGATTCTAGCACAGCCAAAATGTTTCTTTTTCTTCAATAAAATATCTGAGAACTGAACAAGAAGCAATTTTTCTCTCTCGAGGTTGAATAGATTATTAAACCCTGCCAACTTTCTTCTTTCTTGTTGTCTTCTACCTGCATACCAATAAGGCACATATATCCCAGTGGTACTTCAGACTCAGCATGTCCAAAATAAAACAATATCTGCCAACCAAGGACATCTTAATGAATTCTCCATGACCATTAATGACACCAATAGTCTCCCAGTTCTCTACGGTATCCAAGTATTCTCAACATAGACTCTCTGTCTCTCCATCTCTCTCTCTCTGTCTCTCTTTCTCTCTCTCTCCCCGTGTGTGTGTGGGGGGGGTAGATAGGGAAGGATCCCTCCAGGGGACATAGGAAAAATAGAGGACTTTGACATTGCTATCATGAACAGAAGGTGCTATAAAATTTAGTGGCTAGACATCAGAGATGCTGAAGCATCTTAAATGCTTGGAAGCCTTGTACATTGCACATTAGGATCCCTAAGATGATACCAGTGTCCCCAGTAAGAAATGTGTTTAGAATCTGCATCTTCAAACAGCATATGCCTTCTCCTACATTCTAGCCTGCCTCTACTGTATCATCTAGGATCTATTGCTAAAATCATAGAACACTGTTGTAAAGAAGCCAAATCATCTGGATGAAGAAAATAAAGCCACGAGGTAAAACTGATCAGCTCAAGATTTGTGATGCCTGATTACGAACCCTGACCTCAGAACTGACTGATCCCTTCCTCCAATGCATGCAGTTAAGCTTCCCATTTGTCTATATTCACACTCGTTATTTTGTTACAGGAGAGAGATGAGCACAAAACCATAATAACCACTTCTGGAAGACCATCTCTCAACTAGCAACAGCCCTCAGTCCCTCCACAGTGCCTATGAAGTACGCTTTCCTCATTCTGGCATCTTGGATCTTCCATGGTCTGTGCCAAGCAGGCCTTTTTATTGGTATTTCACCCTAGCCTCCTTCTGCTTTTTTTTTTTTTTTTTTTTTTTGAATGACAAACTGTCCCCCTGGCTAACTCCCAAGCACATATTGGGCATTTATATCTTCCCTCAAGCTGCTGCATTTGCCTAAAATATTCCCCACATTCTCTCCTTGTCAAATGTCTACTGGTATTCAAATGTTTCCCTCTCCATGAAAATTTAAAAGAAATTACCTCAACCTATATTATTTCTCTCTTTACCACCTTTAATAGTTAGTTCCCAAGTTACCATGGTCTGCTAGACTCCTTACCTGTTTGGATATTTTGTTCTATATGAGGACAGAAACTAGCTAACTAACCATACTTCACTTCAAACAGGTAAGGTACACTGTATACATTTCGGTATAGTTTCACAAATTCAGCACAAAGAGAGAAAAACAGATCAGAATTAAATACAAAGGAATCTACCCATAACTGTTCAATTGAGAAAAACTTAAAAACACTTCTTGATCACACTTCAAGTGAAACTCCTCCAGGATCATAATTTTAATCACTTAGAAATATATTTCAACTTCAAAGAAAACAGAAAGGAATGATGTCACCGTTGTCCTCCATGTTGCCCCCAGTGAAAGTTTCATTTATCTTTGTCATCTAACCTATGCTGTTGGCAGCAAAGATGGAGCCTCATTAATAAAATTCAGAGGCAAGCTTCTATCTTGCAGAGGGAGGAACAAAGGTATCTTCTAGACAGTTGCAATTCATTTAACGCCTGAATAACGGATAATCCTAAACCAGCATCTCCGGCAGATTATCAGTTGAGTTCAGAGCCATAATTCTGGAAGGGAGCACTTTTGTAGCATCATTCTAAGTATTTACTGATGTGTAATCTAAGGTTTAATTTGAAATAGCCTAGCAGATGAAATTGAGAAATGAAATGTAGCTAGAATCTTGGTAGATGAAGATATTTAATTATTCAGTGGGTATTCATATGAAGAGTAAATCTACTAATATCTTGCAAGTCATCTATGAGTTTTGTTAATGTGTTTCTACCTGAACAATGTCATATGATCAATTAAGTCCAGTATAAGTGAGATAAAAACATGGTAAGAATTTGTGATTATGAGAATAATATCAGAGAAATAGGAATATTTGAAAGACCTATAATCCAGCTTAGAAAATAGATTATCAATTTACAAGCTATGGACCCACTTCAATATCCTTTTCCTATTCTGAAAATGCATCTAAAAAATGAGTGGTTGTATTACTTTCTGAGCTACCACTTCTGTGCAATCGTGAAACTTGTGGTGTTAATTAGAATTAGAATTACTATGTTGACAAGATTCTCCGTTTGAGACTTGAAGGTGATTTTTAAGGGATGTTTTCCCTTAGGTTTACAAGAGAACTATTTTTTCCCTGAGCTGAATAGCTCTGATGAAAGATAATCATGACACTGTACCATGACTTAATTGAGTCCTATAAGATTGGGTACTCACTTCAAAAGAGTTACCGAACAAAATCCAAGAGCTGCAGTCTTTTAGTTTGCCACTTATAATATGCCCCTCATACTCTGCTATCTGAATTTTGGGTATACCTATATTTGTGTCACATTCTCATCATGTTGTAAGGTCCTAGATTTCATTAACTTACATTCTTTTTAAAAGAATAGAGTTCAGTAGTAAATGGGTGATTTGGAAAATTATTCTATAAATAATTAATAACATACTTCCCCAATAACAATGATAATTCCTTTCTGTGCAGAAAGGGTATGCCACTTCTCGGCTGGATGCTCCATCGAGTCATGTTTACTGTAACCAGGAGATGAAATTTCCAAACAAACCCTAGTTGTTGAAAACACTTGGAGAGGCATGTGGCCTGCCATTCCAGTCTCTAACAAGCATGTGTCCCACCTGCTTTTTGGCTTTGGTTTAATAAGTTGGTTGGACCACGGCACAAGTGTGAGAACATGAGAATATGAGATGCCACAGGCCAGGTGACATGCCAGAGTGGAAAGCTGGCGCATGGCAGGAGACCATTGTGTACATAGAAAGGCCACATGCCACACCAAAATGGAGCAGCCACTTCTCCCAAATTAGATGAATATTTTTCTTTTCATTATGTTCTCAAAAACATGTTATAAAACAATGAGCATTGAGCTAGACTACGTACAAAAGTTCAGGGTTTCAAATGAGTGACAAGTGAATATTCAGAGCTTTTCTGCATTGATTGACAAGTAGAATACATTTTTTGAGCATGCTTATGCATAATTTGAGAAAACTTTGTTTGAGGCAATAGTAATTGCTCTCATAGGTGAGAGTCTTCTGATTGGGTCAAATGCTGTAGAACAGCATAGTTGCTTTTGTTTGTTTGTTTTTGTTTTTTGTCTAATGTAGGAGAAGAGAAGTTTCTAGGAGAGCTATCCCAAAATTGAATACAGTTCTCAGCTTTTTCAGAGTTTAAATATCTAGGTGCTATGACCAGGCCAATGCAGCTAACACCACTCCACTTGAATTCATTGTGACACTAGGAAATGATAAGAGATAAGATAATTAGACTTTTAAAATTCTGTCTGTTCCAGTGTAGATTGCAGAATTCATAAATGTGTAATGTCATGTAATGCAAGGTCTTCCCTGAGTTGATGCCACTACTGAATAAGAATATGGACATAAGAATTGAATCAAATTTAGACAATATAGACCAAAAATCCTTATAAGTTTAGGAAGAGGTAGTGATGAGAAGTTCTCTCCTAATGAACTTGCATACCCAGAAACTCTGGAAGACTATAATGCTTTTTTATGCTACTTAAATTTTGAATATGAGGAAGATTATGGGATTTGTGACTAATGGTATTTTTTTTAGCATGGCATACTTTCAAATTTATGGAGTTTGTAAAAATCAATTTAAACACTCAGTGCTTCCAGTAAGCAGAATAAATGCATTTATATCCTTTTAAATCGAGTATACATAAAGGTAAATAGAAATCAGAGGCAATGCATAGAAAGCCAGCTATATATAATTTCATTTGTAATCTATATTAACATTAATAGCCCTTGGCTCTGACAGATACTCCATGAAATAATTCTTCAAGCTTCTGTGTAGGTCCTGAAGTATCCTTCAGAGTAACCATTTGTTTTAAAGAAATACAGCATCTCTTCACCTTTGTAAGAGAGATACCACTGATAGACTCGTATGCTCAAAATGCTATGATGCTTAATTAAGGGAGTTGGGGAAATTTATTTATATCCTTTTTTGTATGATAGATTAAGTGTTGTTTCTCAAGAGTTATGCTTCCCTGGGAAGCACTAGTGATGATACCGTTCTTTTCATCTCAAGTGTGGATGATTTCCATCATCTTCGAAGCCTGCTCTTGTATTAAGTGTCATCAGTTTGGAATAATCTGTAAAGCAGAGATATTTGGTTCAGACAGCGCCTATGCTTAAGCACACAGACTGTGAGGGAGTCCTAGGCCCTGTGAGACAGACGGCTTCCCAGAAAGTTCACATACTAGTTTTCAATAGGTACTGAATGGAGATTAGACACTAAATGTCACTTTGAAAACTGGATCGTAGGCAGAATATCCAGATAAAACTTAGACACTCCATGCTTTAAAACAAAACAAGTACTAGCTGCACTTTATATTTTAATAGAGAACCTAGGAGAAAGAAAAACAAGCCACTCAAAACAGAGATGCACACTGACTGCAAATTCTCTAATTTTCAGAGCTGTATCTCTGATACGTACTTATGGGTAGCAGTGAACTCACAATAATAAACCAAATAAAAATCCATCTCTTATTTTCATCTGCCATTCACTCTCGCCTTTCCTTCTGGTGACTGTGCCTTCATCTCCTGTTCATATTTTTCTATGATCCACATTGGTTAATAATTCTTTCTATTTAACACCCATGGCTTCCCATGTCTGTAGTCATGAAAATTTATATTGTCTACTATTAATTTTTCTCTTTACCATTTTTGTTTAGGTGAATTTTGTTTATTGCATACTTCTTTTATTATCTTTGAGACCTTCAAATACGAGGGCACATAACACTAAGAAAAAAATTCATAATTCAAGAAAGGAAGAAAATGATTTATTTCACTTTGTCTTAATTGGGGGGTGGCTAATTTTTGTTTGTTTAGTTGACGTTTTTTGAGACATCACTTAATCTAGCATGGCCTTGAACTCCTGATTTCCTTGTCTCCACCTCTGAAGGGCTAAACTTTAAGACTTGTGTTCCAGAAGGTTCTGTATATATTAGTGTATCTATAAAACAGTACAGAAGTATGTTCCTATAAAATGGAATGCAATTGACATAATTTACTCCCTATTATGTTTTGGCAAACTTAACTAAGTCTAGACAAATTTGTAGAAGTAAAGTTGACCACACCCATTTACCTCCAAATTAGAATTAGAACACTCATGCCATTTCAACCATGGTGAATAAGTAAAGTATGCCAGTCTATTATATCAAGTTGTCTGTTAATAAACATTTTACAAGATGTTATATAGAATTATGCTGTGGTCATTTCAAATTATTGTATTATGACAAACAAAATAATTATCCCTTTCTCCAAAGACTACAGATATGATAAAAGATAATTTATAAAACTACGCAAAAGAACGCAGTAATATCTAAATAAAAATAAGTTCTAACAGAAAGTACAGAGTCACTGCAGTAGCTGCTGGGAGAAGTCTGAAGCCTTTTGGCAAACAAAGAAGACACGTGTATGTCACGCTCACTGCAGTACTTTTTGTTTGATACTAATCTTACTCAATTTTTAATATCTGAGAAATAGAAAGGAATCTGTAGGTGATATAATCTATTTGTCATTTTAAAATTTATCTTTTCATAATACATTCAGACACAGGTCACATGATAAACAAAAAGTAAGGCCTACAAGAAAACTATCATTTGTCTAGATTAGGTATTGCCAAATCATAAAAATATATAATAAATGGACAGTTATTTTTTTCTGCTTTATGAGAAAATATTTCCATAGCCCCCTAATAGACACAATGAAAATATATTCATCCTGACAAAGGATGGAATGTCTTATAACTAATTGTAACAATTTTGCTAAGGAAAATTCAAGAATAATGAGTGAGAAAATGAAATAATGCTTATAACACAGAAATAAAAATATGAATATCATAAATCTATCAAAAGTACCATAATACTGAGCTTTTCTGTGACATCCATATATCTATATCTATCTATCTATCTCTATCTATCTATTTATCTCTATCTCTATATGACTTTCATATATATGTGTATATATGTATACATATATATGTGTGTGTGTGAGAATTTTTTAATTGATGCTCATAATACTCTCTTTAATAGACCAAGACCAGCTAATAATAATTTTAAAAAGGCATGAGAATCTATGTTGGAATCTGGTTTTCCAACAGATCCCCTAAACATTACAGACTATCAGTACTGCCCTTGGTTTCACCCCAGAGGTGAAAGTTGAACCTATTGCTCTCTCTGTATGTATGTGTGTATGTATGTATGTATGTATGTATGTATGTAGCATAGATCCTCACATCATTCTACTTCAGGTTAAATACTCTATCTACTGCTTCCAGCCCTTAATTTTTTTCTTACAGTTTAAGATGTTTGGTTGGTTTACTTTCAAAAGTCATATAAATAATACAGGAGACCTGAAAGCTTCAGCTATATCAATGTCTTCATGGTTCATTAGAGAGCATGTTCCACCTAGCTTTGAGAATGCCATATTGATAAAGGACAACATTCTCATGTGAGTTTGAGCTTTCTTCAACTAAGATGACTTGCCAAGACACACATGGAAATTTCAAAAGAGACATTTTCTCTGACCTGCAGTGAAGACCACACATATACTGCAGTGAATTGAAAACAGCTGCAAACAGTATTTGGCACAGACATACTTCCTGAAAGATTACATCTGTAGAGTTTTGATACAAGAGACTTGAAATTATTCTCACATAAATAAAAAGATATGTTGAAATGTGTAAAAACCATTTTTTCAAGAACTCAGACATCCACCTTTTGAATTCAGTGTCTTCTTTTTGCCTAATTAGCTATTTTTTTTGCATTTTATGATGTTGATAGTTTAAATGTAACATCAAAGGAAGACATTAACCATTAAATTTTCCATATGATAGCACTTTTAATAGGAATATAAACAGTAGGGAACTCTTAATTCATTTTGGCCTATATAAGATAATTTGCAATGACTAAGTCAAGACATTGCTCAGGTTCCTGTATGCTGTTACCATATATCTTCATTTAGCGAAGTATTCTTTAAAAACAAAAACAAAAACAACAACAAAAAAACATAGGTTCTTGAAAAGATTTCTAGTTTTACACATTTCTTTAAGGGAGTAAATATTTTCTCACTGTTTTTCCTCACTTTTTGAAAGAAAATGCAGCCTGTTTTATTTTGGGAGAATAGACTGCAATGAATAGACACTAAATTTTTAGATTTATTTATTTTTATTTCTTGTATGCATGTGGGCCTTATGTATAGCACATACACACAGGAGTCCATGAATGGCAGAAGAGAGAGTTTGATCGCCTGGAACTGGAGTAGCACGTGGTTAGGAGCTGCCAGGTGGATGCAGGGAATCGGACCTGAGTTGTAGATGTTACCCAGTGAGCCCCTCTCCAGCTCCTGTTTGGATAAAATCTGAGTGGAAAAGTATAGCCGAACGAATGTATTTTCCCAAAGCCCTTTTACATTATACACTAAACAAGTCAAAACAATGTCTACAAAATCTGGTAGAAATTTAAGTATAGGACTCCATAACAAATATCTTTAGTGAATACAACCCTAAAGTGTAACCCTAAAGTGTACCCACCATGAAATCACTGCAAATATCTAAAGATACACAGGCCTGATTTTGGAAAGGATTTCTGTTTTGCCTCTGTATTGCCTTCAAAACAAATTTAAAAAGAGTGAAGATGCCAATTCTGTACATGCATTTTCCTAGATATCAGTTTTCTTAGAAATAAATTTAGAAGTATAAGAAAAATTGAAGAGGTGCACAGATGTTGGCTCTAAGAGCTTTTACCATGATTGAAGGTAAGAGGAGAGGTTAAGAGTGGACAGTTTGCTGCTGTAATTTATAAACGGATGCGATAACCTTGTGTTTAATATTTTATGGGGTAGAAGGTGACTGCACAGAGAGAAATGTCACTAGGAGATAAGGGAAATCATATGCTAAGAATGTGTATACATGTGACTGAGAATTAACTCGAGTGCTTCTTACTAATTGATAGATCAGTATAACATGACGATGAAATAATGAAGGTACCCTAGCAACCATATTTTCATAACAACGATAGCCTGTAAGAGTGTGATGCCTGTCAGGCACATTTTGTTAATGCAGCAGGGTGAGGAAAGATAATTTAAATTAATACATTCTCCCTGTAAACAACATATAATGTATATTTCATCTGGCTTAATCAAAATTTTTATAAGTGTAGTTCTCCTTGATGGACTTGTAATATTAAATTATGGGTATCCTTAAGACATTCTTCTACTTGTTCAGTTGGTATACAATAAGGAAAAAATATGAAAGAAATTACCAAGACCTGTCAGGATTACAAGACCTGATTTTAGATCCAAATACCAAAATGCATGTTTACTTTCAAATTTATATGTTGCTTTAATTATTTTTACTTATTCTCTTACTACAAAACAAAAATAGAAACCTTATTCTTTCTAATATAGGTTTATTCTGTCAATTTACAAATTTTACTTTAAAAATTTACAACTAAAATTATGTATTAGATATGTTTCAACATTGATACATTGATTTTACTGATCATGTGGGTCAAATGTACATGCTTCTGTCCCAACCCATGTACCAGTCCTCCCTTGCTCTCTTTCAAATTCATGGTTTCTGCAGCCAGAATGTAGCTATTGAATTTTTTTTGAAATATTTGACCCACTTGGGGATTCACCCCATAAACAACCACTAAACCCAGACACTAGGTAGATGCCAACAAGAGCCTGCTGACAGGAGCCTGATATAGCTTTCTCTTGTGAGGCTCTGCCAGTGCCTGGAAAATACAGAAGTGGATGCTCACAGTCATCCATTGGACAGAGCACAAGGTCCCCAATGAAGGAGCTAGACAAAGTGCTCAGGGAGCTGAAGGGGTCTGAAGACCCATAGGCAGAACATCAATATGAACTAACCAGTACCCCCAGAGCTCCTTGGAACTAAACCACCAATCAAAGAAAACACCTGGTGGAACTTGTGGTTCTAGCAGTATATGTAGCACAGGATGGCCTAGTCGGTCATCAATGGGAGGAGAGGCCCTTGGTCCTGTAAAGGCTCTATGCCCCAGTGTAGGGGAATGCCAGGACCAGGAATGGGAGTGGGTGGGTTGGGGAACAGGAGGTTGGGGGAGGGGATAGGGAATTTTAGGAGGGGAAACTAGGAAAGGGGATAACATTTGAAATGTAAATAAAGAAAATATATAATAAAAATATTTGAAATGCTGTGTATGTGTGTGCGTCTGACTATGGGTTTGTGTATGTGAGCACAGTGTCCTTAGAGGACAGAGGTGTCAGAACTTCCTGGAACTACAGTTACACGAAGTTGTGAGCTGCCAGATGTGGTTATTGGGAACTAAACTCAGATTCTCTGCCAGAGCTGTATGTGCTCTTAATGGCTGAGCCATTTCTCCATTCCCTTGTGTTTCTTTTGGTAACTTTTGTCTCTCTAATGTGACTCCAGATTTGAATTCATACTAATATATGGCTAAGTGAAAGAATGAAATCAAGATTAATTGTTCTTCTTGGGACAAGTTTTAGTATCAATTTACATACATACAATGTCTCAATGATGCATTTAAGTGTTGACCCCACCCACTCACCACCTCAGTCAATACCTGAACATTGCCCCCACCCAGACTGTCTCTTCCTGCACCTTTCTAACCAGAACTCCTTCTCCAGCAACTACTGACCCGATATGACCCTCCATCAGATCACATCTTCTATTTTGTTTTTTTTTTTGTTGTTTTTTTGTTTTTGTTTTTGTTTTGTTTTGTTTTGTTTTTTCGAGACAGGGTTTCTCTGTGTAGCACTGGCTGTCCTGGAACTCACTTTGTAGACCAGGCTGGCCTCGAACTCAGAAATCCGCCTGCCTCTGCCTCCCGTGTGCTGGGACTAAAGGCGTGCGCCACCACGCCCGGCCACATCTTCTATTTTGAAATCCACATAAATATAACTGTACTTCCTGTATCTTTGGTCTCAGATATGCTGTGGTTAACATTAGATTTCTGGGACCCATGCTTCTTGTTTCATGTATCAGTAATTTAGTGTATTTTATTTCAGTCAATAAATGTACATATTAACTAATGGACACTTTGATTGCTTCCAGGTTACACTACTATGGACAAAGCTGATACAGCCAAACCAACAATGCATGTACATGCATCTTCTTGTCTCTTGTATAAATATGTAGTCATAGGATCACCAATCCACAGAGACTGTATGTCTCACTCTCTAAGAGATTCCCCAATTATTCTCCAGTAGTTAGGTTTGGTAGACCCACATTTGTCTTACCTCTTTGTGTTGTTAATTTTTCTAATTTAAGCTGTTTGACGTGAGTGTGCAATAGTGTTTCACTGGGACATTTAATTTGTATTTCCACAGTGGTTTTTTAAAATGGTAAATTTTTCTGGGTTTATTTTTGGAAATTGTTTTGTAAGATAGATTGAGATCGAGTGTGTGTGTGTGTGTGTAGATTTAGAGTCTTTCAGCACTCTAACCAAAACATAGCAGTGACACCATCCCACTTATGGCATTAGATGCTTTCACAATCCAAAGACTAACAATTTTTTTCTATGAGAGGTGTTTTGTTGTTATTTACTGTTTTATACCAATCCTATATGAGCTTAGTAAAGGTACACCCAGATGTACATAATGTTTTATTTTGTGATTCTTGATGCTTAATAGCACATTTATAGATTTTTAAATGATTATCTGTCTCACCTCATTAACAACTATTAATTCTCTCAGAACTATTTCACTCTTAAGTCTCTATGTATTTTTACAAGTATTACCCTAAGAAAATGTATAACAAAGGGTGAGATTCATGGCTATTAGGAAAAGGATTCTTCCTTTTGTGTTCTTCACCCACATTTATATTATGAAATAATTAGGAGAGTTAAATTATAAATTGAAAAGCAAAATCTGAACACTCAAATGTATGTTCCTAATAGTTTGGATTAATTAAAATAGTGGCAGTTCAGGAGTTGGCTTTCCAGACTCTTCATGTTTCTAGAACAATTTTATGTATGAATGTATGACAACAAATCTTCTTGTCAATAAAGAATTAAGCAAAACAATTGTACAAACTCAACCAAAAGTTTGGGGGCTCCAACATTTTAGCTCAGATGGTATCCTGTAAAGAAAGTGCTCCCACACAGTATGTGTTCCCACAGTATGTGGCTGCCACACTGTGTGTCTTCCCACACTGTGTGTGCTGCCACATTGTGTCACACTTCCTGACCTTTCTTACAACATACTTCCCATGGGAAAGGTATACCCCTTAAAAACACTGGCCACTGTTACCACATGAAACTCACCTCTCTTCTATTGGCAGACATCAGTCTCTTTACTGGGGTAGGAAAGCCTTGCCACGTGTCTAAGTCACAAGCCTACATGGAAGTGGGAGCCAGGCTTTAACCCTGCATTTTCCACTCCAAAGGTTTGTTTCCATCTACCAGGTTGAAATTGTCCATAGAAGAAATAATCATACTAATGGTATGTTTGTTAACTATGCCACAGTTAGAACAGAGGAATATACCTTCTGGGTCAAAACAGAAAATCTAACTGATCATCAGTGGTAGAATCTTAGGGAACTATCTTAGTGTGTTCTATTGCTGTGAAAAGGCACCTCTACCACAGAAACTCTTACTAAGAAAAACACTTAATTAGGGATTGCTTAGTGTTTCAGACGTTGAGTCCATTATTGTCATGAAGATGGGCATGGCAAGATGCAGGCAGACTTGGTGCCGAAGAGGTGGTCACTTCAGTTTTAAACATATACTTTTATATCTACTCACTCTGATAAACACAGGGCATCACTCAAAAAGCAACAGAATTGTCCAGGCAATTGCAATAGACACAGAGGAAGGAACAGACATTCAAACACACAAAAAGTTCTGTACAGATGCTGATGGATCACTGTGGAAATTTCTTATGTGCCCAGTGTAGTAGGCACTGAGTATTGTTTCACAATCCTTTTGCATCTGCTGTATTACACTGTTTTACACTAACATATAGTGTGCCCATCAAATCACGATGCTTAACTGTTTTCTGTTTTAAAGTAGTCAAATGGTCCAAGGTTTGCCCATTATTTCTAATACAGTGTTAATTGGAAAAAAAATTAAAGAAGCAAGGTCTCTTTAGGAACATTAACAGAGTTAAAGAAATGAAACGACACAGTCTACTATTTCCTGAGTCCATCTGCAAACACCACTGTTCTAAGTGCATTGAAGATTGTGTATACTCATGGAAAAAAATGCATTATAAATTTGACTAATCTCTAAGTGTTATTCCTAAAAGTTTTTAGACAGACCAAAGTGTAGTCTGTTTCAGAGATATCTGCTACATTTTAAGTGGCTGGGATTTATTGGGTTAAACAGCCTCAAGCCATCTGGAATATTCAGCTGTTCAGAATCACTCATTTCCAGGGAGTTCTGTATAGTAAAGGACTTACACTGTATGTGTTTTCACGTAATGTGAGCAGAAGTGTGACTATTTGTAACATTTAAACTCACAATTTCCATAAATGAAAGAAAGTTCAGTATGAGATTTCTCATGACTCAGTTTTTCTCTGCCTCCTGCAAACAGTCCGTGCAGCTTGCAGAGAGCTGATGAATAGGCAACGCTGTAAATGCAGAGCGAGCGTGCCGGTGAGACACTCAACAGCGTCTGCGCAGGATGAATCGTGTTCTTTCCCAGTCAGTTGGCTTTTCAAGATCTTTGCTAAAGAAGAGATGCAAAAACTCTCTGGGACTCTTTCATCAGCCATCAAACTTGTGGCTTTTGGAGCACATTGGATTTGAGAAGCTTTTCATGAAGCACCTTGAAACAGCTTGCTATGGAAATGGAGAAAAAGGAAGGCAGATGCCTGAAAAGACATTTTTTCTTTTAGTTAACATATCACAGGATGGGCTCTGTGCCCAAACTTGAGAATTCAGAACTCGTTGACATGAAAAGGAGCTCTTTCTCTCACAAAGCTGTTGGATTACTCCCGAGATTTGAATAAAAATCTCCTCTCTCTCTCTCTCTCTCTCTCTCTCTCTCTCTCTCTCTCTCTCTCTCTCTCTCTCTGTCTCTCTCCAACCTCCACCCCAACATATACATATAAATGCTTTCTACATTAAATCTGGGTAACTCTCTTTATGTCGCTATAAATTGTTAAATAAATTGCTTTAACTCTCTGGATATTTCTAGAAAGGTTATATGTCCTGGGTTCCTATGGAAATACACACAATGTGCTTATCAGAGGGAAAGAGTGGGAAGCAGCGTCAGGACTGCCTTTCGTCAAGGTAATATTTATAGCTAAGCAAACCAACATTTCAGCTCTGGAAATTCTAAATTTGTTGCCAGACAGAATCTGGAGATTATTGTGGGCATGTTGACTGAATACAGACCCCTTCAGCTTTTCTGAGAAGTCTGACCATCCGTGGTGGTCCTCCTTCCTTCTTGCTGGATTCTAGGTTAAATCTGGTGTCTCATAGGGGTATCTCATGACAGAGAGTGGGGTGGTAATGGCACTGAAATGACATTTTCTGCACTTTGTAGTTGCAACTGTTATAATGGTATGTGAAAAAGGTAAAACTTTAATTTGTACAAAATGTTCCTTTTCTAGAAGGAGTAAAGGTATATTTAATAATTGCTATATTTTCCCCAAATATTACATTTCTGGGTATATGCTATATTGTCTATGCTTATTTAACAAACATTAATGGAGTGTCTCTCATATGTTCCAGGCACTCTGGTAGATGCTGAAAGAACAGTGTCAGCCCAGGAGGCTTTACCGTAGACTCAAAGAAAGCAAGAGTGATATAAAGCAGACTATAAAGTAACGTGCATGTTAAGTTAAAGGCTTTTTTTTCCATTAGGGTACACAGGGGGCTAGCCCTGACTCACAGTGATGAGGAGATTTTTAAAGAAAATACATAGAACTAGAATATTGTCTGATAAGACTACAGGATTGTACAACACAATAAGACTTTACCAAACCCCAAACCTCTGCTCTCTGTATTTTAGGCTTCTTCTTGGACCCATGTACCAGGTAAGGAAACCAAGAAAAATGACTATTGTCTGGGAAGATGGTTCAGTTGTTAAAATACTAGTTAGTAAAATGTCTGACCTGAGCTCAAATCTTCAGCATCCATGCAAAATGTTAACTACCAAGATGTTACCCTAGCAGGAGGGAAGAGACAGTTGCATGTACCAAGCTTGCTTGTCAGTCAACCTTTCAGGCTGGAGAGCTTCAGGGTCAGAGAGAAGCCACATCTCAGAAAGTAAAAGAGTTAATAAGGGCAGATACTCAGCATTGACCTCTAATCCCACGTATAGTTACATTCACATGTACAGGTGTGCACACATAAATATGCATACATACTTAAAACACACAAATACATGCGTGCACACATACCCAAAGAAAGAAAGAGAACTCCTAAAATCGAGCAGAAAGTTTTCCACTGGAAATTATAGCAACACAGTGTTTTCTACATGATCACCATGGCTGGGAGTCCATTCATGAGCTCACTTGGAAGAGTATGAAGAAAACACACATGAAAATAAATACTGATGATAGTCTTAGGAAAAGAGAGAACTGTGGAAATCATCATGGCAAGAAGATCATCATGGCAGAGAATGAAGACTGTAGAGAGGGCAAGGATGCTGGATGGTTCAACTCTGAGAAGACGAGTACCGCAGAAGCCCAGGGAGACATGGCCTGCTTAGACAGGAAGAAGAATGAAATCAAAGTGGTTGGTAAGAAGTGACAGGACCACACCCCTTGAAGGATTTAGAGGGAGGGGCAAGAGGATGAAACAGAGAGAATTTGTATATTGCTTCAAAGTTTGGGGGTTGGACATAGGGGGGTGGCAATGCCACTCCCAGAGCAATCTTTGTGGAAACAAGGAAATGTTTGATTTGGAAGCTGAGCTCATTGTGCATTGCTGGTTCAGATGCAGATGGGTATAGTGGTAAATCTTGAACTCCATGTTGAAAACCAGATTCAAAAATAAACACTTTGTGTTTCTGTTTCCCTTTTTTTGCAAGCTAATATTCTACTTAAAAGGACAACATTGTTAGTTATATCATGTCAGGTTCAAGGCCAAGTAGATGAGCAGTATAAGAGGCAATGTCCATAGGAAGATAGGTAATAGAAAGCCAGGTATATATGGATGTGTTTACACTATCTCTTCAACATTATGGATTTAAATATGATAAAAATTTGAAATCATATTGCTTAAAGAGTGTTGCGGCTGGCCCCGGCTCTAGTCTGGAAAGGCATCTTGGAATCTGCAAGAGAAGAAGGGCGCGGGGAGGGGGCGGGGGGCGGGCTAGGTGGCGCGATAAAGATGGAACCAAGACAACCAGTCTGATCAAGGTTCGATTTTACTATTTCCGACACTCGGTTATGAAGCAGGGGAAGGGGCCCTTTCCCGCCAAATTATCCTGGAGTAAAGTTGCAGGTGACCACATGTTTGACTCCAAAACACTAAGGCGGCAGGCAGCGGCAGTGGGAGTGGCAGAACGATAGGGTGGCAAGCTCCGCCCCATGCTCTCTTTTGAAACCTGAGCAAACAGGTTTCAGGCTGGGGAGGTTACAAAAGAGAAGTTACTTTTAATGGGATTTAGGTGGTTTGAACTAAAAATATTTATGTTCCATCTGACTTGAAATAATATTACTATAGCCTAAGACATGAAGAAGTTAAGCACTGAGATGTCTGTACAGATTATGTCTACAATTAGATTTTTAAGAAGTTAACAGAACTTGGCTTTCAGATAGAATGTGAATCACGGAAGTAGGCTAGGTAAGAGTAACTTTGGGTCTCAGACTTCATTTTTTTTTTCTGTTGGATAACTTTTTAAAGTATTTATATTTCTACAATTTTATCATTGCTAAAAGATGACATAATTATGTCATAAATCATAAAATAGGTTAACTACACTAACTTTTATCAATATGAAACTTCACTAATAACATGGAAATATGATTACAATCAATATTAAATATAAGTACATTAGAATTTTTGAAAACATCTTTAGTCATGCAAAGTAAACTAAAAACCAATAATTATGACTTATGCTGTTTTGCATGATCCTAGAAAAGTAAGACTCTAAGAGAAGTTTAAAATGTCCATTAACATATAAAAAGCTCATTATTCAAGGTAAATTTTTAAATAATTTAAAAGTGTAAGATATACATTTTGTAAATAGTTCTTTCTAAACAAAAATCTTCCTACACTCACAAAAATATGGCATGTATAAAAGTTAACTAGTAGTTGAAATTTAAAAAATAATATTAAAATGAACAAAGTTAAAGCTTTAAAAGCTATTATACTAACACCAATAGATTATGAACAATTATTGATTGCGTTAGATTTTTCAAAATAGTATTTCATTAAATAAATATACTCAAAGCATAAAAAACTTTTATTAGTACTTAGTTCAGCATACTGGGTCAAGCTGAACTTTGTAGTTCCTCAAGGACTATTCTAGTCAAGTGC
Organism: Mus caroli; assembly: GCF_978045245.1. NCBI lineage: Eukaryota > Metazoa > Chordata > Mammalia > Rodentia > Muridae > Mus > Mus caroli. The sequence goes on along the minus strand of NW_028227261.1, from coordinate 141,340,180 downwards.
TAGGAGGTACAGTTCATTTGAGGCTAACACAATTTTCCAACTGGTTAAACCTCTGACAATTTCACTTCCCCTCTGTCTATGATGGGTAGCCACCCCTTTGTGGTAAGCCTCTTTGTACCAGGGACCCAAATAGATGTGGGTTTAAACAAAAGACCACGAGCTATGGAGAGTTATAGTGACCTAGTTGATGTTATTTTCTTTGTATTGACCTAGATTAAGTGGAAAGAATTCATAGACAGAAGTTACTAAAACTGACTCAAGAGGAAATAATATTTCACAAGCTATAACAACCAGAAGAATCAAATTAATAACCCACCTTTCCCCACACAGAAAAGCTCAGGGACACATAGCTTTGCTGGAGAAGTGTCCTAGGCATTCAAAGAAGAACTAAGACCAGTTCTTCACAAAACTAAAAAAGAGAAAATGAGAAAATTTTGTTCACTTCATCCTGTGAGGCCTCATGACCTGACATCAAGGCATATATTTTGAGTAAAGGAAAGTTATAGATTGTAACACTGTAAGTGGAAGGAATCAAACCAAAACATAAAAAAATAAAAAATACTCTGTTATATAATTCATTATATGTTCTGTGATTCAGAATAAGCAAATTCATAGTTATCAAAAGAAGATTAGTGAAAGACAGTGTAATGGAAAAATACGACAGAAAAGAAAGTAAGGAATGACTTCTGATAGAGACAGGAGTTCTCATAAGTACTGCTGCAATGCTTACGATTAAATCATAGTGGTAGTTATATGGACTTAGAAAAATACTAAAGTCTACATAATTATATTAGTGCCATACAAGTTTTATCTTAGAAAATAAAAGATGATGCATGTAAATATGTTAAAATAATGATAATGGAACCAATATATGGTTTTAGGATCTAAATAGTGAACTTGGAAGTTTCACTGGCATATACCTATCTTAGAAAATTCTGTTTACATGACTGTGTTTCTCACCATCTGAAAAAATAAGTATTTTAATTAAGATCTTTAAATTCTTGTCTCTTTCACTCACATTTTCCACTTCAGTTCCTTCTTGTGTTGGAAAGTATTAGAAAAGCTGCCAACATTTTAGAGAAAATACTAACAAATTAAATCACTTAAAGACTTTATAAAGCAAGAAGTCACTATTGGTTTGAAGTCAGTGAGGAATGAATATCACATCAACTTCCAGGTAATATACATCTGGTTTTCTATGCATGGTTTTCTGGTACAGACTCGTTATAGGATTTGAGATCCTTTCTGTGTCATGACCTTATGGTACAGAGGCAGACACTGACCCCAGAGTGGATCTATCTTGTGACTCTAGTCAAGAAAGAAGTAATAGAGGTGTGACAAGGTGAGCAGAGCTGTGACGTCATTTGCAGAAATTCTTTCATAATTTGTAAATCAGATGCAAATAGGGGGATTGATCAAATTTTCCCATAATATTTTCTTGCAGAGATTTTTGAACCTAAACATTTCAAATAATTGAAAAAGCAAATTTTTATCAACTATGCTTGTAGATTAAAAAAAAATCACAAAACCAAAATTACTTGTTTATTCTTCTCACAAAACATCATATTGCTTTGTGAAGGAGCATTCAAGGGATGCAACAAAGTTGAAAGGAGCTGTGACAAAGGAGGGCCACCTACAATATAAGCCAGTTATTATATGAAGGTATTATATTATTTTTCTAACTTTTTTGATATTGATAGTAGTTGACAATTCTTAAACTTATAATTTGTTTCTCATGCAGAATGAAATTAGCATTAGCCATTAATTTATAGCATTTTTCTAAAGAGATCACTACCAACAACATAATTTTAGACCCCACAAAACCTGAACCCACCCTACTTGACAATTGTTTTAATTAAATGTTATAATATAAGAGGAGAAAATCGTGTTCCTTCAGGAAATTATTGCACAAGCTTTAACTTTTTTACTCATTGCCCTTGTCTGTGGGAACAGTGTTTACAAAGACAGTGAGTGTCACAAGACAGCTTCATCTTGACTGAGTCTGTTGACTAATGTTGGTAGACAGCCCATTCACCTCCTTTAACATGGTAACACAACAGGTGGATACCCAACTAACCAAATAATATGCAAACAAAAATGTTCCCGTTCACTGAGAACATATGATCTGGTTTTTCTGTCATCTTTACGCAAAATGGAAAGACTTGAAAGTCCAGAGCACACAGAAGGGAGACTCACTCCAAGAAAGCTCTTTTGTTTAGAACTTGTCATCTAAAGTATACAATTGACCTCCAGAATAGACCTGTCACAGATATTCTCAACACTCTCTAAAATAACTCTCTTAATACATCTGTGTCTCAGAAGCTCTGGGGCTGCCATGCATCTCATAGTGTGAATTAAGAAAGTGCCGATGTACCCACCTGCCGAGCCTACTTTGGTTTTATGTTTGTTTGTTTGTTTTTTGTTTTTTGTTTTTTTTTTTGTATGTGGATTCCAAAGATATCACCTGTGCTATGACACTTGACAAGAGACTACTTAAAGGAGGAAGGGTTTGTTTGGGCTGACAAATTCAGAGCCCACAATGGAGAAGCCATGGTGAGAGGTGCAATATTTCACTTAGTTACTGTAAGGAAGGTAGGACTTGGCAATCTCAAGGCCCACCCTCAGGAATGTACCTCCTTCAATGAGGTTCTACTCCTAGTGATTCCACAACCTTTTCAAACAGCATCACCAGCTGAAGACCAAGTGCTCACAAACCATGAATGCTACAACAGGAATCAACAGATAATAATCCCATAGGAATGTTTCTATAATACTCTAGATATGTTTGCCCATCATAGTTACCAAAAAGACCTACTGAAGTGATATTTATAACGACAGAAAAATAATGGTTTTTTTTTTTTCCCTGTACTGGTCACTGCATAGGGTTTTCACATTAGTGAGAAATCTTTTAAAATATAAGGTTTCCCAGGCATGAGCTTAATGCTGCTAAGAACGTTTGAGAAGCAAGTCCTGGGCTCAGAACACAAAGCAGTGATGCCTTCAAAGGTGGTGTTTCATCCAGGAGGTAAGGATTGACTGAAAAAGCTTCTGATGCTGAAGGCAGTGTGAGGGGTTTCTACCATTAGCTCAAGCTGAGAAGCTACAAAGCCCAACAGAATCCTCTGAACTTGACTCAGTAAGTATTCATCCTCTATTTAAAATCATTGGCTCTCCTAACTAAAAGGTTATGGTGAGTGGGGTGAGAGAAGCAGAAAATCAGGCCCAGCGCTGTAATGATTTTTCTAAAGGGAAGATCAGAATCAACCTGTATGCTTGCCCTTGTACAAGAATGTTCAAAGGGAATAATGGAGCAGTTTAGAAGCATAGAGACCAGAATGTACAACACGCCACAGTGTTTGCTCTTAGGCTGCAATATTACATCTGTACATTCAGTTCTTTTCTCCAGTGACTCCTCTCTGCATCTCCTAAGGGGCTATGCATGGAACCATAGACAAAAATAAAATTATTTATAAAAAAAAATTATTCATAAAGATAGATGACAAGGTGCAGCTCCTACAGAGAACTTGGAGAACTTCATTTGACTCATGTGTAGCCCAAGAAAGAACATGGAGGAAATGTGCTTGATGGCCACACAGCTGGTCTTAGCACTTCCTCTGTTCTTCCTTTGCATAGTAGCACAGCACAGCTCAGAAGCACAGGGGCCTGGAAGTCATTCAGCACTTGATTGAAAGCTTTTCAGTGAAAGGGCAGGATCTGAAATATTTGCATAGACAGGGAGAAAGTGCTCTTGCCTTCTCATTGTGCAGCTAACGCTTATGCCTTCCTTATAGCAACCCTATCCAAAATCGACCGGGTTTCTGTTGTAGATGGTGTCACAAGCTTCTTTGTGTGCTCAGCAATGTCCAGGGAACCTCAAAGGTCAGGTTTGAGGACGAGCTTTTGTCTTCCACTCGTTCTTTTCTCTGAGTAATTGCAGTGATGACACCATTTCTCCAATTTAGAGATGGATGCAGCTGTACTTAAGTTTGCAACTATTTTAAAATCTACAAATCACATCACTCAACATATGCGTTGATCAAATCAAGCCAAGCTGTGTGCGGTGATTACTTTGGGATATTCATTCTTGGCATTGGATACTAGATGCCTCCTCTCTGCATTCTCCAGATACTATTGGGTTCTCCAGGTAGTGGTTCTACCTCATTCCAGTTTATTTTTATCTGTTTGCATGAAAATTGACACTATCCACTATGACAAGAATTACTTCTTATAACTAGGGTACTGAACATGCCAAATGAAAAGTAACTTGTCACTTTGAGTTGACCTGCTAATAAAATGGTTTTATTAGAAGGCTAGAGTGGACAAAATTTGGGTTTACAAGGAGTCATTTCACAAGATGATTGACAGAGGAGATTGAGAAAGTAGGAAATTGGGGAAACATGATGATAGAAAAAATAGAATCTATTAAAAAAGTATAAACAGCCACATACATTGGCATCTTGGCAATTCTTTCACATTCTGGCTCGGTAAGAAGAATTTGGTTTGAGATTCTTATGCAGCAATTTATAAAGTTAAAAAGAATTTTCTGATAATAGTAGATATGAGTAAAAAAAAATTAGTTGAGAATAAGAAGTGGCAATGGATTTTGGTCATTTTCATCAAGACAATTTTCTTCTACCTAGAAAGATTGACTTAAATCCAGAAACATTATGGAAACTTATGATACCAAGTGATATCTATTTTAGGGTCAGATTCTGCCCCACAAGCAGAAAATGATTATGTGCTAGTTGTGAACACAAAATCCCAGAAACAGACTAAAACAAAGTCATGTCCTGAGAGACAGATGCTGACCAGGAAATAAAGAGAAACTGTAGCGTTTTCCTAACCAGAACATCCCTATATAGAATGGTCCTGCACCCACACAGATTCCCACTTCTGAACAAGCGTACACTGGCGAGAATACAGAGTCAATGAGTCTTTTATGAGATTTATCAATAAAATCTGAGGAAGGCAATAATTTCCCCCGCCATGCATATTTTTCCAGAGCATCCTATATACCGCATTAATGTTTTGCTACAAACTCATTATGCTACCCAGGCCTCCTGATGATCCTCACACACTTGTTAATTCACATAGAAACAAATACTACAGCCTACTATTGCTCCCTTTCTTTGCAGTGAACAGTGTATTTTGCTCACTGTGGGGGAAAATCAGGAAGCAGCCCATTGTATTGTAACAGTTATCTCTGAGTGAATAGAAGGAATTGCTTCCAAATGCAATCACAGAATTATTGTAGATTAGTGTACTCTGTGAGCACTAGTGCTGAGATAAAATCGTTTCCTCTATTACATGACCATGATCTTGAAACTTTTCATTTTATAGCAATAACAGAGATGCTTGGTCACACACTGAGCCAGGTAAATCGGCAGTCCTGAGCAGGCCATAACTAATGCCACAGCCAAAGACTGTGTTAACCACTGTCTGATAAAATACAACCCGACATGAGCTCATTTGATATGGTGACAATGTGAATATGGACTTGTACTCAGAAATATAATAATGTAATAACAACAAAGGTTCTCGTTCCACATTGTAAAAGAGAAACATAGGTCCTGTTCATGGACATCTCTGTAGTGTGTCAGTACTGAGGCTAGGACTCTCAAATCATGGCACTGGATGTGGGTGAAGGAAAGAGAAACTTTGAGCGAAAGGGACTGTGCATATTACAGATATTTGAGGATGAAAGAGCCAAAAGGTAGCAGCACTGTAGTATCAATTACAATGACAAACAATTGTTCTTACATATTTTTAACTTGAAACATGAAAAGAGATCATGATTGGGTTTAGTAGAACATATGAATAGCCTACAGCTTTGGCTTTGAAGTAAATGACCCACTTTCCTTTCATGTATTCCTACAAAAATTAAGGAACACCTTCCTTGAAATGTTGACAAACTTGAGCTGAGTTCAAGCCTACTGTTACTGCCTTTGTTTGCAGTGGACAGCGGAGTTTGCTCAGTTGGGCAGAGATGGGAGTCTCCCGTTTTGAAAAGTGCAGACTGAGAAGAATTTTCCCGTGTTCAATTTTACCTAAAAACTGGATCTCTCTACCCTCACGAGTGATCAACTTGAAGCATCCTGCGAAAGAAATGGCCTGCACAGCCAGAGTTTGAAATAATAGTAAAATAAATAAAGGTCCAGGCAAGCAAATAGTAAAGAATTATTAAAGAATACATTCTTATGGTTATTAATCTCATCCCGTTAGGATTGCCAGCCAATGACTCAGTAGAAGCTAATGTGTAAGTTACAATACCATAAAGATTTTATTGTGCATTTGTTAATTGTGCATTTGTTAATATGTTTGTCATTGTAATTGATACTACAGTGCTGCTACCTTTTGGCTCTTTCATCCTCAAATATCTGCAATATGCACAGTCCCTTTCACTCGAAGTTTCTCTTTCCTTCACCCACATCCAGTGCCATGACAGAGAACAGAAAGATCTTAAGCACTTAGGATACATCTCAGTGGTACAGAGATTGTTTCATGTGTAAGACCTAAAGTTTCATTCCAGCCCCAGAAAATATAAGGGAATGGGAGGGGAGGGAAAAGGAAGGGGGAGGGAGGGGGAGGAGGGGAGGGGAGGAGAGGGGGAAAGGGGAGGAGGGGAGGGAGGGGAGGGGGAAATAGGAGGAGGAGAGGGGAGGGGAGGGAGAAGGGGAGAGGAGGGGGAAAGGAGGGAACAAGAAGGGAAGAGCTTAACATAGAAGATTTAGGGAAGATTTGTTGTTTTAATGTCTTATTCTCAATACACAAAGTATGATTGCCCATTGTTAGGTGTCAGTTTTAGTTTGAATAATATGAAAAAAAAAAAAAACAGATTGAGAAACCCTATGCTAGCTAATCTCTTCTTCACTTTTTATCCAAACAAGGCTCCCATGTAATCAAGTACCCAAGGGGTAAGGAACAACAAAAGCAAAATCAAAAAGTGCCTAAATTTCTGTTGGCTGGCTCCAAGGTTCTGCTGAAGGGGTTTCTGCATAGCTGGGCTATGCACTTGGCTCAGACTCATGGCTCAAGAGGAGTCTCTGAAGTCACCCATCCTCAGCTGCAGCTGTAAACACAAGCTCTTGCTCAAGGGAAGGGGAGGAGGCTGGTGGGCTGGGACTTCATTCAAATTGACAACTGCTGGTCTAATCCCAGTGACTACCTTGTTTCTAAACAGAGAGTGGCAGTTGGGGGAAGCAGGGTAAAACTTAGAGGAGAACAGTGACTCCAGTGGAAAAGGAGTGGGCTTAGAGTTCCACTCCAGTCTAGCGACTGGTGGCTTCCCATAGAAACCACTCTGAATCCTACCCTGCGGGCAGCTGTGTTCTCTGAGAACCAGAAGAAAAAGGGGTTCTTATTCAAGAAAGGAGTCAGATCTAGCAGGAACATGGACTGTAGTCTCAATACCATGAAATACATGCATTATGAACACATGAGCCAATTTTCAGAGATGATAAAAAAGAAGAAATTATTGTTTTGATGAATGTAAGAGTGTTTAGAAGGGGTAAAAATAATTGTCAAATAAGGTCTTGAAAAATAAAAGGTAGTTTTTAGTAAACTGTTGAAATAGCAAAATATTGTATGATTGGAAAAGAGGAACCTAGAGAATCCTCCAACAGTTACAGACAGGGGATAGAAAAGTCCATAGCATACATGCTGAGAATTTGCCTAGAAATCTGGGGGATGTGGTGAGAGGACAGGAGAAAATGATTAAGAAAAGTGTGTCATTGCCAACATAGGAGGTGCCTTAGTGTCCTAAAAGTATCATGAAGAGAAATGATATAATTAGGTCGGTGCTGACATTATTCTGGAACTGTCAACACTGTGAAGGATGATGTGAAGACACAGGTGGGAAAAGAGCTGCAGAGCAGATGGCTGCGGTGGATGTGAGCTACGAGAGAGGTAGAGATGAGGGCGTGTCAGCCCAGCCTTGAGGATTACTCAGAAAGCACTTTAGACACTGCAAGGTAGAACTATCAAAACTTGTTTGGAGGCAATTTGACATTTTAGAGTTCAAAGAAGATGCTAAAATTGTGCAAATGGAACAAATGAGAATGCCCCTTGGCTTCTTTACACATTTTCCTGTGGGGGTGGGACTGAAGCAGGGCTATCTAGGCAGTTCCTGTCTCAGAGAAGGCTCAGTCTGTGATGCAAATCTATTGTCATGGAAGCTGTGGATGCCATTAACTGATAAAGGAAACTCAGGCACTTGTTTCTTCAGGAAGGCATGAGCTTAGTTTGGGTATTTGAGAAGCCAAGATGGCAGGCTTCAAGTAGTGATATCCAGTAAGATTTGGCATGTGCTGGCTCAGGCTGCTCATAAAGGTAAAAAAATGGAAGTTGGAGAAATGTCTTAGTGGTTCAATGCAGTTGTTCGTGCAGAAGACCTGAGCTTAGTTCACAATGCCCATGTTGGGTGGATCATAACTACTTGTAAATCCAGCTCCTTAACCATGGGCACAAGCACAGGCACAGGGGTCTGTGTGCCTGTGTGTGTGCATGTGTGTGTGTGTGTGTGTGTGTGTGTCTGTACGTGTGTTTGTATATGAGAGAGAGATAGAATGTTGAGTGTGTGTACACATGCACATAATAAAATAAAAATAAAATCTTAAAAAATAAAAAACTGATGTGGATAAATAATACCAAAGTGCACGTCACTCACTGTAAGAAATAGTAAGTAATGGTGAAATACACAGATGCTGGAAACAAAGGCTTTTTATTTTTTTAAAACATAAATAATGTTTATTTTGAAACATACTCTTTTTGTTTTATTATTTAGGTTTATTATTACCTATTATTATTTATAGGTTACTGCACATCTGTCACTTCAGATGAGGGGCCAGTATCCTGCTCACTTTGTTAGTTCATACTTGTGAAACTTCTGGTTATGGTTCCTTTTACAGTCTAACACAACAAGAGAAAAGACCTGACAAAAAAAGGTCAGCATGGCTCAAAGCTCCCTGTGCCATGCACACAGTAGTCATTCAGTTAATACATGTTGCATCACAGTTGGTGAGGATGATGATGATGATGATGATGGGTGGTGCATCCTGTCTTACACATTCTCTTCAACTGAATTTAAGCTAGAAGGCAACTGTGAGTCTTGCACATTTATTAACATCAGTATTCTCTTCTAAAGGAGATTGCAATATGGACAATGAGATCAGAGCTAGTTAAAATGACTCTCAATTTTTTTTTCTTCTATCCAGACATCAGAAATTGGAGTGATGCTTAAATGTTTACGAGTAGCTAGATTCTGGGATTTCGATCTCAGCTTCAGCACTTCCTACTTACATGATTTATTACACAATGGATTAAGTTACTTAACCTCCTGCACTCCGGCTTTCTTCTCTACAAATGTAGATGTGAGTATACTATCCCACAGGATCCCATCATCCATTGAATAGTTTCTCTGTGCTTGGTACCACTTAATGCATTTTAATTATTAATACAGGTTAGAGCTCACCCTGGCATATAATACCAGCCCAATGACTGTTTGGTACAATGTAAAAAATAGAGACTAGCATAGCAGTTGAGCAAGTATGTTAGTAACGGTTTTGGAATCGGTCATTCTTTAGCTCGCTGACCTCAAGTAAATGGTATACTTCCTGGTCTCTGGTAAACAATAAACTTCTCTCACTTCCAAATGTACATATCTCAGAGAGAGAGACAGAGACAGAGAGACAGAAACAGACAGAGAGAGACAGGCATACTATTCACTGGCCTAAATACACTGGGGCATGTAAAATCATCATTATAAGACTATATGAGTTATAATTACATTTCTTGTTATGATATCATATGTGTCATACATATTTATATTTACATACACACATATCCTCATTGTTAGATTTTCTCTTTGATAGCTGAATAATCTAGAGTCTCCTTTCACCTTGGTCTGTGTCTATCAATCTATCCTCCTTCTGATTAGTTATTTTTGCTTACCCCTCATTGGTCTTCTGGTTGTTTTAATGAATACACTTTCCCCTATTCAGAACTGAAGATATATATTGGACATGCAGGATAGGTATACCCACTTTATAACAGTGGATTTTTATCATATGATAAGATTGTAGGGCCTGAGCACTCATTGTCTGTCTAGTAACTAAACTGGATTATACTGTTGCAAGGCTCTAGCATCCATTCTACCCAGGTCCAATCTTCAATCTTGCCTTCCTAACTATGCCTGAGAACTTTGGTGTTTCAGTTTACTCATTGACCAACTACTTAATTTGTCAAGACAATTAGTATGAAAATGATGGGATTACTACCATATTTTCCATACCTATAGCTATTAATTTGTTCATAAAATAAATATTCCCATTATATTCTTGGCACTAGGCTAGATGCAAAAAACCAAAACCCACTACTAGTGAGATACATCTTTGATCTCACAGAACCCAACCTTAACATCACAATGAAATAAAATAAGCATCACATTGTAGTCAGTAGAGTTATTTAGGAGCTCATAGCAAAATGTTGTGGTTACCTCTCTAATCACTGCAGGAGAGAAGCAGGTATTAGAGTTTAAATTTTGTGTTCCTCTGGGATCTTATATTGAAATTTGTTTCCCCAAAGTGGAATTTATTGGTGGGTCTTGAGGGAGGAGGTTGGGGTGCAAGGCTTCTGCCATCATGAATCAGTCAAATTCCCTTACAAAGAGGCCATGCAGAGTCCCCCTATCCTGAAGCCATATGCAGACAACCAGGAGATAGTGTCTCAGAATATAAGTGAATGCTCACCAGCAATGAATCTACTATTGCTTTAATCCATGACCTCTGAGCTTTACACACTACAAAATAAGTCTCCTTAGTTCCTGACACTCAATCTATGATATTTTTTAACAGAAATCTGATTGTGTTGAGTAAGACTAAGAACAATTTATAAATTAATATTTGAACTATTGCTTGAAGGAGAGTCAGAGTTTAGGACTCACCAGACATGGCTAATAGAACAGAGAATGGAAGATGAATTGGAGAGAAAAGAACAAACACAAGAAAGGAAACACAGAATTATAGTGTATGGCTTATGCAGAGAAAGTCCCTGAGGCCAACATAGTCCCAGAATCAGCAACCAAATGGCCATCCTTGGAAATGGGTTCTATTTATGTATTTAGTAATATTCATGTATATATCAACAATTAATGAAAAAAAGGGGCCATGAATTTAAAAGAAAGTGGCAAGACATATTTAGAAGGTTTGTGGTGAGGAAATGGAAAAAAGAAGTTATAAAACTATATATTATAATATCAAAAAATTTTAAAAAACTAAAAGAATTAAAAAAATAAAAAGACTGGGTAAAATCAAAGAATGTAATAATTTTTAACATACAAGGAAATATTTACATTAGTTGGAAAATCGTTTTTCTCATTCCATGTCCAATGGGCTTAGAAGAGCAGAGGGGTTGGTTAGTCCATATCCTATAGGCTGTTGAATGGATTTAGTATGAGATGCCTAGTGGGCCGTGCAACACTTACCATTCCTCTCTAATTATTTGATATCTCAATGAACACTAAGTTGCCATGCAGCTGGCTTTACTGTTATCATGCGTGCCTTGAAATGATGACCTTTTAATCTAGAAAAGAGTACTCTTTAAATTGTTTATTTGAGAGAGGGTGTGTGTGTTTGCATGCATGTGCACATATGTATATTTGTAACACGACATGCATTTAGAAGTGAGTAGAAACCTTGAAAGAGTTGGGTCTCTCCTTCTACCAGATGGAGATCGATCCCTAGGATAGAACCCAAGTTATCAGACTTTCTGGAAAGTTCCTTTTTACCTGCTAAACTGTCTCTCCTTCCTTCCCTCCTTTCTTTCTTTCTTTCTTTCCTTCTTTCTTTCTTTCTTTCTTTCTTTCTTTCTTTCTTTCTTTTTGTATTTTATTATTTTTAAGAAGTTATAACATTTTCCTTCCCTTTCCTCCCTCCAAGCCCTCCTATATTTCTCCTTCCCACTCTCCTTTAAATTCATTGTCTTTTTTTCACAAATTGTTATTGCATCCATATGTATAAATATTTATGAAAATAAATATGACCTCCTCAGTCCATATAATGTTACATGTATGTATGTATGTTATTAGGGCTGACATTTTGGCTCTGGATGCCAAATTGGTGTGCTCCTCACTGAGGAAGGCCACTTCTGCTCTCAGCCTTCCTCAGTTGCCTGTAGTGCTTGTATAAGGTTGAGGCTTTGTACACCTTTCTTTTCTGTTTTTTTTTTAAATTAATTTATTTATTTTATGTATATGAGTACACACTACAGCTGCATAGGCAGTTGAGAGCCTTCACCTAGTTGTTGGGAATTGAATTTAGGACCTCTGCTTTCTCTGGTCAACCCTGTTCTCTCAGGTCTGCCCTGCTTGCTCCTTATTATTATAAGTACACTGTAGCTGTCTTCAGACTCACCAGTAGAGGGCGTCAGATCCCATTACAGATGGTTGTGAACAACCATGTGGTTGCTGGGATTTGAACTCAGGACCTTCGGAAAAGCAGTCAGTGCTCTTACCCACTGAACCATCACATCAGCCCCTTTGTAGACTTTTCTTTATCCACTTTGGCATATGAATTTGTGTAGTACTTGTTTAATGCTCATTTAAACAGTCATGTTGATAAGATTTTTTATGAAGGTAGCTTCTGACATCACTAGGAGACACAGTCTCACAGCAAATTCCCTGGTCCTCTATGGCTTTTAAAACCTTTCCACCCCTCCTCTTTCCCAGTGTTCCTGAACTTAGGTACAGGAATGTTTTGTAAATGTATCCATTGGGACTAGACTCCACAACTACATTTTGTCTGGTTGTGGTTTTCTGTAATAGTCTCCATCTGTTGTAAAGAGAATTTTTCTTATTCAGGGGGTGAAGAATATAGTTAACTGTGTGTGCAAGGACAGATGTTCATAGACTGTTGTTAGAGATTGTACTGGCCATATTTTAAATACTTTAAATATTAGTCTCCAGAAGTCAAAAATGCTAGGGGAAATCACAGTATTATTAAACCTCTAAACACAGCAGTAGTTCCATTGCATTTAGTCCCTCAGTCTATGAAGTCATTATAGAAATGGTTTTTGATGTTTAAAATAACTCAAGAATTAGCATTTCCTTATGAATCCTAATCTTGTTGTTTTGATATCACAAGCGGTAGAATGTGTTCATATGTTTATATGTATGTATGTATGTATATATAAAAGTGTGTATTATGTGTGGTATATTTATGTTTTGTGTGGAAGAATATGGATGTATGTATAAATGTGTATATGTGGCATATGGCATGTGTACATATGTTATGTATGTATGTATGCTGTTTACCTGTGTCTACATGTGTATGTGTATTCATATGTCTATGTGTACATGCATGTATGTAGTCACAGGATCTAATTGTTATTCACATTATTACTTTATTACTATTCAACTCTATAAATTTGAAGCCTTTCAACTTAAAATGTGTCTTGCATATTTTCATATATATATATATGTATATACTTTTTATAGTTGTTAAAGAGAGAGTAATAGTCCCTGGCATAAAAGCACAAAGAACTTATTGGAGGAGAAGAGCATGAGGAAGGGGAGGAGACTGGGAGTAGAGAGGGGCCCCAAACAACTCTTGTGTAGAAATCTCCCTACACTGTGCCACAATTTATGATGAACATTTAAATAATTTTCAGACTTGCACTACTTTTAATAACAATGTTACAGTTAATATCCTTGAACATTTATCTTTGTACATTATAATAGTTTCTGTAAAATTAGTTCTTTGAACACACAAGTAATTCGTGCTAATTGTTTTTAAATATAAATTGTCATTATGTACCAAAAAAGTTTAATTATCTGAATGCTTAATAACCTTTCCTAAAGCTTAATACATGCTGCAAGCAGGAAACATAAGTAGATGGAATAATTGTCCCCTGTCTAGACTGAGGCAACTATGGTGACATTTGTTCTCACTTATTAATTAAACATCCATGGAACCCTTTGGATGAGCAGGTGATATGGGTATTATTAGATATGTTGCTTGTTTACAGTGAGAACATTTTTAGAGGCTGAGATCAAAGTTCTCCAGCTGACTCAAAGCAGGAGCATTTTCTGTGCTAAGGCCTGGAACTCTAGGAGGCAGCTGGGAGAGAATGAGAGTAACCCCAACGACCCCAGTCGTATCACTCCATCATTATTTCAAGTTTGTTGTTTGAACCATGCATTGGTGCTGGCAGCCATGAAGACAACAAAATCATGTGGCAACACACGCTGCACACCTCTCTCCTAAGGAACAGATGCTATACTGTGTGCATGTAAAGGATGCAGATTATTGTTAATCCATTATCTTTTACTGTAAAGCCATTTAATCTCCACCTCATCTATGCCAAGTTCACAGCTGTGTAGTACACATGTAGCCCGAGTGAGATAGCCATGGCTCCTGAACTAATTGTGCTCTCCCTGTACCTGACAGTGAGCCTCCACTGTATTCATGAGGGCAGAGGCAACGTGTTGGTGTGTACTTTCCCCCCTCCATTTTAACTAACATCACTTTAAATAATACCATCATCATTTTATTCCTCTGCTAACTAATTCTAAGACATTGGTAATTTTACACTGTGATCCCACCATGCTACTAACCTACTATTGAAAACTTTTCCTTAAATGACTGCTTATGTCCATTCTTCATTTAAAAACAATGCATGCTTTTATTTTCCTTACAATGTCCAAAATATACTCACTCCATTATCCTGGACTTCCATATTTCCCTTGAGTCTATCTGTCTAACCTTCTGACAGACGCTCTCTAAGACAGACAGAAACACACACACACACACACACACACACACACACATCATTTCTATTGTGTGATGGCTATTGAATAATTGCTAGTGATAAAATATATACACAAAGCATAATCCTTCTAATCAATAATAGACATAAGTAGAAAATTATAGCATAAAATATAAAATAAAGAGGAGGCTACTCAATCCAAACAGAAGTATGGATTGGGAACTAGGAAGAGTTCCCTGAACAGATTGTTTCCCAAGAAGAGTCTTCTAGGATTAAGAGGAGATGGCCAGGTGGAGGGCATAGGGAACATGTAAGCAGAGTTGTCAGCTTCACCAAGGAAGGCAAGATAAACAGCATAGGGGATAAACAGCATAGGATAGCAGGAAAACTACAAAAAACTCACTCTTAGAGAAAAGCAAAGCAAGAGACAGGTGATCTTGTATAGTGATAGCAAAGGAGCAAACCAAGTAAAAAGAAACCAGCAGTAATGTGAATTGGGAAGTGATGTCATTGACATTGGATTTGTATGGATTCTTCTCTCCATCACTGTGAGAATATGACTTTTAATACAGCTCTAGGGTTGGGATGCTATTTATAATATAAGCTCATGTGGAAGTCAGCTGTGGAACTTCAGTGAAAAAAACTGACGCGATGATTTAGGGTGATTGAGAATTATTCAAGTATATAATTCTTTGTGATCATTTATTTATTTGGATATGAAAGCCAAGGTTGAAAAGCATTCATGAATAACCTTCAAGCTTGGTTCTATTTAGCCTGTCTGAACAAATGGCGTAGTTCTAAATGAGTCAACAGCTAGAGAGGGAAGAGTGGATTGGGAAGAAAAAGGAGAGAGAGAGGAGAGTAATGGATACCACACCACACACTTCCATTTTAGTTTTGTTAATGTTGTTAACACTGTAACGCATTTGAAAGGTTTCCTGGGCAAGTGGAAGACCTGGAGGCTGGATTGAGCATTATTGACAGACTATCACTAAGACAACTGGATGTCACTGCCATATTTGATGGCATCAAACTTCTGTAAATGAGTTAGCACGAGATGTTTAATAAACGCAAACTCTGTTGGTAGAACTTTGAGGATTATCAACATTTATAAAATAAAATACAATAGCAAGATACACATAAGCGGTTAGAAGTGGGACTGGGAGGTTTGTGAGCTCGAGACAACATGGGAGAGCAGTGCAGTGGAAAGGCAGAGGCAGAAGGGAGAATCAAGATGCAGAGCATAGTGCACATTGT
Source organism: Mus caroli (assembly GCF_978045245.1). Taxonomy (NCBI): domain Eukaryota; kingdom Metazoa; phylum Chordata; class Mammalia; order Rodentia; family Muridae; genus Mus; species Mus caroli. The sequence continues at coordinate 141,324,163 of NW_028227261.1, read as the reverse complement.
CAGAGGCTCCAGAACACCTGCCTACTGGAAGTTTCAATAGATTTACCCTCAAGAGACATTTGTGGATGCATAGTAGTATGACTAAGACTTCAGCTTGTAGAAACACAGATAAAATAAACTCCATCCTATCTCTCAAAAACACAAGAATGCCCAGGATGGTGGGAGAGATACTGGTACAAAAGGAAGGTGGCATCAAAGGGGGAGTTTTGTTTAGGCTGTAGGATACATGTTTCTTTTTCTAAACTATTATAACTCTGTCCTGGGGAAGATAATTAATGAACTGTGCCCTAAAGATGCTAAAGGAGGTAAAATTAAAGCTACATCAGCTTCTAGGACTGAAGGGAGTGTCTAGTGACAGAAGATGGGATCTGATGAGCTCCTCTCTGTTGTGAAAGGAGGGTGTGTGTTCCCCATGCTAATCCCAAAGAGTCTTCTTCTTAATCCATTAATAGGATTCTCTGAAGAGTTTCTTGGATATATATTTCCAGCTGCCTTTTATTTCAACAACCCCTGAACACCCATGATTTTTTTTTAAACTGGATTATTTACTTACTGTAAATCACTATTATTGGTGCAAATTGGCTTAACGCATATGCATATGTGAGTTTGTTGGATGGCTGAGGAGTTAAGGCAAATTCTGAAATAAATTTAAGTACTCCAGAATGTTACACAAAAACATCCATAATATTAAAATGAAAAATTGAAATAAAGCAAAAATAAGCAATGGAAAAGTAAGAGTTGTTGGTTACTACAGGCTCATCAGAAAGCAAAATGAACCTTTGTGGAACAGTTTTTATTCCATTAACAAAAAAGTGAAAGACAAGGATGGATGGAATGAGAGGGTGGGAGAGACAGGGAGGGTAAAACGAGGCGAAACTATTACTTGGAAAAATAAGTCCTATTCTTTTTGTCCTTTGCTCCTCACAGCATCTAACCTGGCATGTGGCCCTTGGGAGGGATGAACTGATGTACTGCTGGGATGATTAGACACTGTTAATGAAGTCACGTGTGTGATATACATAGAAACCCTGTAGCCTTGAAACAGCATAGCCACAACTAGTGCAGAGCTGGAAACAATTAGGAATGGAAGCATCACTTTAGTGGCATTTCATGCCGACACTAAAGGTTACAAAGTGACCTTTTTTCCAGCTCTTACACTTCGGGCGGGCGGGCGGCTTTACTACAGCACTGTCTATGTGCTGTTTTGGTGTGAATAGGAAGCTTATGCCTGCCTGCAGATCCCAATCAGTGATACGGCGGTTCAAGGGAAATAATTGGTCCAAACCTGATTGGCATTGGCTCAATTTCCACTTCCGTAGTCATAGAACTGAAACTAAATCTGAGGAAGTGAGATACTGGGTAAACAGGAAAACATGATTATCAGTTGTCCTGGTTTCACCTGGAGGTGATCTTGAATCCAAGAATAAATATTCCCCCGACTCCCATGTGCTAACTCTGCCCACAGTGTGGGCATGTCTCAGGCCTGTCCAAATTTCTTCCTTTGGCTAGATCTAACACGACTTTATTGTCTTGGTCGTCTAGTTTGGAGGTTGACAGACACTAATTTACAAACACATATAGACTTGCAAATTTCTAGCTCATCTACACAAAGGTTTGCTAGGATCTTGGTTGCATAAACCCAATTCCTCTGACACCTCTTTGTCTGGTCTCTCTCTCTCTCTCTCTCTCTCTCTCTCTCTCTCTCTCTCTCTCTCTCTCTCTCTCTGTCTCTCTCCCTCCCTCCCTCCCCCTCTCTTTCTTTCTTTCTTTCTTTCTTTCTTTCTTTCTTTCTTTCTTTCTTTCTTTCTTTCTTTCTTTCTTTCTTCTGTCCATCAATGTATTGTCATTTCCCATCATATTGTTTTTCACGGATTTTAAGTACACAGACATGGCACTGCCATAGACTTGGACTTTCCTTCTGTTTCTTTGCTGGGGCTCTATTTATCCTCTCTATCAACTTCTGTGGCCCTTCCAGTTGTCTCTTCCAGTCCTGTCTCAAATACTGCATTGAGGGGAAAGAACCAGCCTAGCAGAGTCACACCTAATCTTAAGAGTGTAGAAATATTAGCAAATACATTGTGCCAGTAAGTAATTATTTAACATGTGTTTTATTAACAGGTAGTGAGATAGTAGTATGATTTGCTGTTTAGAGGAGCAAAGTACAATTATACAAATGTTTAATACTGTAATAACAAAATACATTATTTGGTACACCAACTTAAAAAATCTAAAATTATTTCTGAAGATAACATGCCATCCTGGACAAATTCTGATTTCAAATTAAGCAGCAGTTGTTCACTTATACATTCTTATGACACTGAATTAGTTCAAGGTGTGAAGAAAGTCCAAAGAAGACAGAAGACAATAAGTGAGGAATTTTTCTTACCATGATCTTCATCAGAAAGACACAAAGCAGTATCAGTCTCAACTCTAGGAGTCTCTAGCTCTAGAAATGAGTTCTACTATAAAGCAGTGTCTTGTGAAAATGCCCAGAACAGTAGAATCTGTCTTAGCAAATGAAGAAAGTGGCTTCTGCTCCTCTTATGGACTGGGTACAATATGTCACCCAAAGGCTCATATGCTAATGCTTTGGACCCAGTACACTGGGAAGCATTGTAACAGGAAGTGACTATGTCACATAAGATCCACCTTTCTAAAAGGACTGGACCTGTCTCCCAAGAGTGCAGCTGATCTCCTGGGATTGGATCATTTACAGCAACCATGGGTCATTTTAAGCAAGTTAGGCATTCCTGTCTCATCTTGTGAACTTTTCCTATCTCCTCTCTGTCTCAGAGTGGCCATTTACTATCTCCCCCTGTCTGTCTGTCCCCATACTCCACTCCTCAACAGGACACATACTTTGTTCGACATGTAATGTTTTTTGTTCTAGTCCTCCATCTCTCACATTATTAAGTTGACCCATCCTGAAGATCCACACAATTTATGAATTAAAAAAGCACAATAATGGATGTTTATGTTGCTTCTGAATCATGCACTTTGCTACCTAAATCAAATTCAGTTCTTCCGACTTTGGGGTCAACACAGCCACCTGACAGGAATAGCTTAGTCTACTAGCAACTTAATATCTGTCAAACAAAAGTCTTAGAGATCCTGAAGTTAATAGACAGCCTTGGAGCATGGAGATGATTCTTCACTACCTCCTTCTCTGTCATTTTGAGGTCAAATTGTCATTCTTACAAAATGCCAGGACTTGTCAGAGTCCCCTGGTACATATGAAGAAGAGGACTGGCTGCCTTGTCTAGTCCCAGTGGGCGAGGATGTGCCTAATCCTGTAGAGGATTGATGCCCCAGAGAAAGGGGAGCACTGGGGAGGGAGATACCATCTGAAAGGTGAAGGTGAGGGGGTTTCGGGCGAAGAACTCTGGGGAAGGGAGGACTGGGAGGGTGGGATAACATTTGGGATGTACATAAATAAAAGTTAATTAAAAAAATAAAATATGTTTCCAGGAAAGAAATGTCAGGACTGTACACTGACTGGAATTTGAATGGAAGATAGGATTTGAGATAATTTGTTGTGAATTTGAAGGGCCTAATAGAATGGGTACTAGAGTCCAGGAACTTAATGACTTTTTACCAGAAGTTGGCTAGTATAATTCTAGAGTTTGAACTAGAGACTTAAGATCACATTTATTTTCATTTAAAAACACTAGGATTATAATTAATATTATCATGTATGTCATCTGTGTGTGTGTGTGTGTGTGTGTGTGTGTGTGTTGCAGTTGCTGTGGAGCTCAGAGGACATAGTACCTTTCCTGAGTCTGTTTTCTCCTTCCATTATGGGTTCTGGGAATCAAACTCAGGGTATCAGGTTTTACAGCAAGTGTTTTTTAAACACTGGGCCATCTTGCTGGTCCTTGCTTTTCAATAGTTAAAAATGGATCCTGTAAGACACATCAGCTCAGGAAGCAGCTCTCTGTTCCAAGATAACGTTTCCTTGTGAGAAATCTGTTCGATAAATATGATTTTTAGAGAAGATAATTTAAGCTCACAATTTTGTACATTTTATCAATTAAGCATGCTATTCTTATTCTCAAGATAACTGCAATATTTATGATAGAAAATTCTGAAACCTAATGGTTTCAAGGACCGAGTTGTACACAAAGACACACAAAAATCTATATGAAACTGCAGAGACATCCAAATCTATACAAATAATATAATGCTCTTTTTTCTTGACTAACACTTCTTGCTTCTGAAGTAGCATAAAAAATGAAAACAAGTAGGAGAGAAACCAGAGGACAATTGAAGAAGTGTGACAATAATGTCTTTCTAAAAGTTCCTTCAAGTCAATATATTGGGGGTAAAAAGGCAGAAATAGAGCCATGTTAATTGCATTCTTTAAAACTCATTCAGTTTATAACAAATGATCATAGCATTGGCTGGTTGTCAATTCTGGAACTCTCCGGAGTTGGAGGGTACTCTTGGGATGAGCGATTTTGGGTCTATACTTGCCCTTTAAGGACAAAAGAAAAATGATATACTGCTCAACTTTTGCAGAAATAGTCACTCTTTTCTTTTTCCTCTGTTTTTCCCATTGGCTTCTTCATTTTCTCCTTCCCTCCACTGTGTGTAGAATCATAAATAATCTTTCTGCTAGAAACATTGCTTTCCTGGCTCTTCCCTCTGCCCCTTGCTAGAGGAAATGCACCTCTGCAGACTTGCCGGAGCCTGCACAGAGCCACACATTAACCCAGGGTCCCTCAGCACCAATTTCTGCCTGAAAATCAAGATCTACAAACATCTTCTCTGCAGTAGTATGGAAAGAAAGTGATTTCCTTTCTTCTGTCCACCTCCTTCCTCCTCTTCTCTTCTCTTCTCTTCTCTTCTCTTCTCTTCTCTTCTCTTCTCTTCTCTTCTCTTCTCTTCTCTTCTCTTCTCTTCTCTTCTCTCTCTTCTCTTCTCTTCTCCTTCCCTCCTCTCCCCTCCCCTCCCGTTCCCTCCCCTCCCCTCCCGTTCTCTCTCCTTTCTCCCCTCACACCCTTTCACTCCCTCATCTCCCCCTCCCCTTTCCATTCTTCCTCCACTCCCTTCTCCTCTCCCCTTCCCATCCCTCCTCCCCTCCCCTCCTTTCTTGTCCTCTTCTCTCCTCTCCTCTTCTTTTCTCTTGTCTTCTCTTTTCTCCTCCTCTTCTACTTCTTTCCCCCCCTCACCATACCCTCCTCTCCTTCTCTGCTGAATTGCTGACAGAAAGCTAGAACTTCTCTCATCTTGTTTTCTTGAGGCAAAACTAAGCTTTATCATTTTTCCTTTCTGTTACTATCTTTTGAAGCATTTTTCAAAGACCCCGAGAAATTCTCTAAAATATCTTCCCCCTTCTCCAAAAACTAAAACACTCAACAAACAAACAAACAAGCCCAACCAACCATACAAACAGACATAACCCAGCCTACGAACAGTGAATGCATCAGAAGCATAAGGTTTATTTCCACTTAGTAACTTGGGGGTGGGAGTTGTGTTAAAAATTAAGCAGAAGATTATTGAGCAAACATTTTTTGCTAAATCTCAAATTTTTGAAAAATAGTTCAAGATGTTTGCTAAACCTGAAATAGGTCTGAGTTACCCATCCACATTTAATTCAAGCTAAAATAATTCTTACCAGCTGAATGCTGTAGTCAGTAGACTTGGTAAGAAAAAAATCAATAACTTAATATAGAAGAAGCTCTTTTAAACATATAATCGTTCAAATTGAAAACCAATTACCTTTGTGAAAGGCTTTGAAGGAAAATATGATGATTCCATTCCTGGCTTCCCAAACACCCAGGTTGCACCTTAAATTGTGTTTGGATAACCTGTAAGCTGACCCTCCTGCCTTACTGTGCTCTTCAGCCCCCTGGCATACTGTGCTCTTCAGCTTAACTCTTTTAGTAACATGGCAGGCAAAAAGTACTGCAGAGAGAATGACCATGTCAAGAGTTCCTAAACCAGGCGTGGTGATGCATGACTTCAATCCCAGCACTTGGGAGGCTGAGGCAGGTAGATTTCTGAGTTTGAGGCCAGCCTGGTCTACAGAGTGAGAGATGTTTTGGAACAGAGAAACCCTATCTTGAAAAACAAACAAACAAACAAACAAAACAAACAAACAAAACAAACAAACAAGAGTTCCTTACTAGAAACAAAAATCTTGACTGAATAATGTTAACAGTTTTGATTTAATTCCTATGTTACCTGGACTCCTACTGTATCAGTTCGGTTACTCTTAAAGAAGAAGTAAATTTGTGAGTTGGGGAGGTGTTTCACTGCTTAGAGAACTTGCCATAGAAAGGGCATCTTAAGCTTGGTACAGTAAATGTGCCCCTAAGGTAAAATAGCAAACCTTTGAAAGTTAACAAAACTGACCTCACCTTGAGGTAGAAGGTGAAGACTAGTGCCTGAAGTAATCTCTGATGTCCATATTGGCACGTATATGGAACACATGTGCAACTGTGCACATGTGTGCACATGTACAGAGGAGTTACTACACACAACATACACACAAGTTGCATACATACATTTACATGTTGAACTATGTAAAAATAATATGGTCCCATAAGTAAAGTTTGATGAAGTCAGATGGAGAAAGAAAAATGAAAAGTGAATTTATGTGGTGGGGAAACCAGGGAGAGAGGGAGAGCTAGCTATCTATACCCCTTTGTTAGACCTGTGGTATGGGGGCCAGTTTCACTACCATTTTGAGCAATTACTAGAAGGATCTGCCCTTTCCAAATGGAAAAGGACTTTGAAACTTACCAGGTCTATTGCATGAACCTTCTTGTTATTTCCAGATATTTTACTCTGTAGCTTTAGCTTAGAAATGTGTACAGTCACAGCACTATGTATTACTTTCTATTGCTTCCCAACCAAATTATCATATTTAGCGGTGTCTTAAAATAAGTTTTCTTGTCTTATAGTGGTGCACGTAAGATGTCTAAAATAGACACTGCCACACAAATATCAAGACACCAGAAAGGCAGCATTCTTTGTAGACACTCACTGAATGCTGCTCACACTTCTTGGCTCACACCCTTTCCTCCAACTTTAGGACTGAGTTCTATATCAGTCTGACCTTGGTACTGACATCCCCTCCTCCTCCTCCTCCTCTTCCTCCTCCTCCTCTTCCTCCTTCTTCTTCTTCTCTCTCTCTCTCTCTCTCTCTCTCTCACACACACACACACACACACATACTTCCCTATTCTACACTTCTGCTTCCAACGGTTTTTGTGATTAATTAGGTCCATTTAGATAATCCAGGATAATCTATCTAGTATAAGGTCAGTTTATTATGAACCTGAACTCCATCTGCAACTTTAAGACTTTAATCCCCTTTCTCATGTACTATGGTGTAGCCACATCTCCTAGGGATTAGGATGCTGTCTTTGTTTCATTCTCTGTTGTTGTGACAAAATGCCCTGAGCAAAACAACTTAAGAGAAAGGGTTTACATGTCTAACAATTTCAAGCTACAGCTCATCACTGTAGGGAAGACAAGAAGGTAGAAACTTAAAGACAATTGGGAACGCCCTGAATTTTGTAAGTCATGTACACAGGTTTCTGCTGGGTCTTTGTGTATATCCATAAATGCCGACACATCACCTTTATGTATACCCATAAATGCCGACACATCGCCAGTCTGAGTGCCTTCCTCCTCCCCACCCATACCAGCTTTGCTTCCATCATTTTGGGGGGCAGTGAATCTTCAGTCCTATTTGTGTACTTCTTCTTTTGAAAGATTTTCTTTTTTTTTCTTTTTCTTTTTCTTTTCTTTTCTTCTTTTTTGTTTTCTTTAAATGTAACTCTCATTTAACTCTCAAATATGTTTTTGGCTTTTCTAAAACTTGTTTACAATAGCCTCATTGCCAAAAGGTGTACCTATTAAAAATCAGTCCTATACAGAGGCACCCAACTGGACTGTTTCAGATCTAAATGTGGATGTGTGTGTCATTTTCACATTGCTCTTTGTTATATTTGGGATGAAGTACAATCTCTTTAGTCAGAGATCCTGCATGGTTTTTCACCCAGTACACGTTAGACAAGGTTGATTAACGTTGTCATGTCTCATTTCTTACAACTTCTTTTCACAGTTGGTTAGTGTCAGTTGCCTGGGCTTCTTCATAGCACTACTGTTTCAGCCCTTTCACCTGCTGAACTAGTTCAGTCAGTCCTGTGATATGTAAGACTTCAAGTTCAATCCATGAGCTATCTTTCCTGCTCCTGTTCTTATCGCTGCACTGGGACGAGTTCTCCCCTTTGCTACCGCAGATTTTGTTACAGATGAACACAGGTCATACCACTAATGAGGTTTCCATAATGACCTGTCCCACCTTCTTTCCTCATGGATTTGAGAATTGCAAGGTACAAATTTTAGAGTCTTGGCCTTGTGAAGATCTGTGGCAGCATTTAGCAGGGAGGGGTTCAGTGGGACTTGAAGGCAGACATTTCAATTCTTGTCCCCCAGCCCCCTCCTGTTACACCATGCTGTCTCTAATGCTGATCCTATCTACTTACATCCGAATAAGTACTGCAATTTTGGTAGGACAGAAACCACTAGTTTGAAATGTTACATTTTCATAGTTTGATACCATACACAATAAGCAGAATTTTAAATGAAAATTGATTGATCTGGTAAAGTGTTCATATCCTGCCCACTATTTTCACAGTTCTGGGTCCAAAAATCATTATAATAAAATTTCTATTCCAGCATTCGTCAAGACTATAAAAGAAACGTTGCCATTCATGGTCGTATTAGTGCAACAGGGCCCAATGCTGCTTTCAAAGACTATTTTCTTATACAGAGACATTTTATAGTCAGGCAATCATCTTGTTAAACATTCCCTATAAAATTTTAAAAATCATTACCTAGGAGTCTCTCACTGTGGCACTAATCACACCTCTACAATTAAGCTTATTTCAACCCTTCACTGTAATCCGTTTTCTTTAATCAAGGGTTTATTATTGGGCTGTTAATGTGAAAGTTGAAATAAGAAAAAAATGTCTCCACTCAGAAATGAATTCTAATAGTAGCATTTATAGAAAACTGAAAAATTCCAATATTTTTCTATGAGATTTATGCTAGGATGTGAGTTTGATTTCTTCCTTTTTACCCCTGTTGAATGGTTTTTCTTACATAGGAAGAATGCAAATTTCCTTATGGGTTTACAAATATCATTTATCTATCTACTGCATTTGGGTTTTCCTTAGTATAACTACAAAAGCCCAATTATTTTATCAAGCTGGAAAACACAAATACAATTGGTATGAGAATATTTTTTGCTGTGTTGTTATATCAAAAATTAAAATGTAGTGCTTTCTGTAAAAAAAAAAATCTAGAAAGGGGGCTTTGATAAACAAATCAACCTACTTTCTATCACTCAGTGTTCCTCTATTAGAAAAGCTTTAAGTCCAAGGGTAAGGTGCATTTTAATATTTGTCAAAATTTGACCACACTGCATATTTGTTACAAAACATTATAATCTAAATTCATACACATCACTACATTTTTGGCTTGTAGCTCTGCTGGGAATGATTATATAGGAGCTATTTCATATACCTCAGCTTTCCTAAAATTATCCACATTGATTCAAGCTTCAGCTACTTCTCACATAGCCAATATCTTCCAGATCACCATGCTAAAACAGTTCTTGCATCTCTAATCAATGTTCCCCATGACAACTTGGGAGAGATATATTTTCAAATGATAATATGGCTTCTCACCTCACAGTGCTCAATGGCTTTATTCAATTTTGTTATCCAAAATAGACTACAATGTCCTTTTGATGACAAATCTATATTTCTATTTGACTGACCCTATATGTGTCTCCTTTTAGCTTCCCCTTACCTGCCTCCTCCTGAGATGATACAGACTTAGATATTTGACTGACAGTTGCTACATAGGCAGCAACATCTGTAAAATGGGGCATTATTGGAAATCTGCATGATTCCAGGACAGAAATGATGTTTATTCTTTCATGTGGGATAGACAAACATATCTTATGTTTTTCCCTGTGGATCAGCATTTATTGCCTTTTATATAGCAGTGATACCAACTCTATGGAAAGGACCCCTGAGTTTAAAAGACAAAAATGCTAATCATGAAAAGAGGAAAAGTTGAATTAGTCTAGTCTTCAGTGCTATAAACTCTTAGCTGAAATTAAAGTCAATGCGATTTTTAAGAATATCTGTTAAGTAAGAAAAATGAAAGCCACGTTTTCAGCCTTGCCCTGCTCTCCTGTACCTTGAAATCAGAAGCATCCCCAACAGCAGCACAACGCTCTCAACTCCTTGTGCTGTTCTCAGAAACCCCAATATTACTAACATCCAGGCAGTGGCTCAAGTGTTCTTCCCAATCCTGTGGTTGCTCTGTTGCACCTTCTAATTTCCCCACACTAAACATGTCACGCATTTTACCCATTTTGCCATGTCAAATCTCATTTTAAAATGTGTCTTTCTCAAAAACACTTTTAATGGCCCCTGAAAAGGATTGTCTTCCTCATCCTTGTACTCTCTTCAGAAATGATCACTTATTTGAGAGTGTCCACACATGTGCCTTTCTAGAGGCAGATAACTATTTGAATGTGAGGCCCTTTGTCCACATCACATGGCCTAAAGAGTCCCTGGAGGTCTCCAATCTCACTCTCCACCTACTCCTTTGAGTCAGGGTCTCTCCCTGAACCCAAGACTTAGGTTCCTTTTAGGTGGGAAGCCAGCTGGCTCTGGGTTCCTCCTGTTTCTGAATCCCTCAAGGCTGGGTTATAGCCTTACATGAGATAAACCTGTACTCTTAATGACTGCTAGTCTCCCACTTAAATACGCTTTAACATCCAACAATTTTCTAGTATCACCCACACACTACTGATAATTTTGACTCGTTTATATTAGTACTCATTGGCATTGTACTTTCCAAGAAAGTATGGTATATCCTTTATGAGGAAAAATGCTACTAAGTTTTAGTAAAGATATGTATGGCACTGAACAAGTCCTAATAACTTCAAGAAAACATATGAAAACATAAAGGAAAAAGGAAGGAACTGAATGAAGTAAAGAGTAGAGATGGGGAGGTTTGATGAGAAGTAATCTCCAAATGTGAACATTGATTTGGCCTCTCCTTTGACACTGTAGTCTCTATCTCATGTATACAAGAAGAACAGTGAGTAAGTAGTCTATGCGTCTCAAACTCAGTATGATGCTGTCACATGCACCTGATACAGAACTGTTCAATGAAATATCCTCCGTCAGTAGTTTGCATTGCTTTTGCTTCATTTTATTTTGCCTTAATAGCAGAAGAATCCATGTGCTCTACTGGTTGATTGATGGATGACCATCCATGCAGCCTTGCCAATGAGATAGGAAGGACAGCATTATCAAAGTACTAATGCCAGGACCAGACATTGGAGCTCATATCCTCATATGTTGTAGTGACAAAGGGAAATTATTCTATGGTTCTCACGGCCTTATCTGAAATTGTATTCTAGAATTTGTATCTGCAATTTTCCTAGTAAGAGTTTCAAAAGTTTAATTAATATTTTCAATAGAATTACAGTTCTAACATGAGATAAAGATTACAGCATTTTGATTAGAAAATATGGTGGCAGCACCAGAAATAAGCAGTTTATACCCTCTTTGAAATATTAATTTGTTTACTCTGTGCATGGTTTGGTGAGACACATTTGCAGTATCAATAAAATTGTGGTGTAATCAGCTGTGTTTTATGAGTGCTCTAAAAATCACTTGATAATTAGTTTGTTAACCTTTTTCTTTCAACAACCTAATATTAAAACATTAATGTGTATTTGCTAGATCCCATATAAACTATTTCATATATCATCTGTTTATTCTAACAAATCCTAAATTTCTTTTCTGCTTCCATTAAGAAGATAAAGTCCCTGAAAGCTTTTGATATTCATCATCAACATTTAAGACTTAGTGTTGGATGGAAGTAAAAAAATATTTTTAGTCTTTACAGAGAGTCCAATTCATGTAAATGATCTTTAGAAGGAATTGTGATTATGGCCAAAGACACAATCTGTAATAACAATAAGCATTTCTGAATTTTAAAATTATCCTTAATGACTCCATCTGGATCATACCCATAACTTAAAAACTGCATAGAAGAGGAAACTCAACAAGAGTTTCATGAGCAAGATGGAGAGGAAACAATCTGAGTTCAAGGGACTGAGGAGTTAAGCTTAACTGGGGCCTGGATTCCTGTTGAGAAGCCATGAGAGATAAGGCTGGGGCATTGTCTGGGCGCAACCTCATGGCCTTGAATGCTGAGCTAAAATGTTTGACCTTTGCTCTTAGATAATGAGAACCACTTGAGTTTTTGAGGTTGGAGGTGACATCACAAAACTGTTTTTAGTAAGACTGATTTGGTGCCAATGTACTGGATAGACTGGGAACAGGCAAGATGGGAGCAAATGTCCCGCCCCTCCCAGGAGAGCATGGTAGGAAGAAAAGAAAGGCAATGTGAACAAAGTAGTTGTGCCAAGGAAGGAAGGGATGGAAATCTACTCATTCTCATGGAGTGACTGATTATACACACTAGGACATTGCATATTGAAAAAGAAGCTGCCCATATGAAGGGAAGCCATGCAGAGGCAGACCTTCACCAATGAGTTGGAATACTGTGAAACTTCAGCATCTTATACAGCATCCTCAAGGGCATCCCAAATCTATTCTCTGTAACATTCTATTCTACTTAGTTTCTCCTTTATGTTCATTTTTTATCACATTTTTTTCAAGAAACTTGCTTTATAAGTTGCTGAGTGCCTAGTACATATTTAATGTCAGAAATATAGCCATGGCCAGAGTGACAGGACTCCTGGCTTCATGAGGCTGATGTTCTACTGTTGATAAACAGTGGTCAAGTATCTGACCAAGAGCAGAAATCTAAAAGGCTAATGTGTCAAAGAATGCCTGGAGGGATTTAGGAAGAGTGTAAATATGTTCATCTGAGGAGGTGACATTAAGCAGAAACCTAAAAGATAAGAAGCTATGTGTATAGAGCACAGTGAAAATGAGGTCTTTGGCAGGAATAATCCTGGCTTTCAAAAAAAAAAAAAGTAATTAGAAAACTATTAGGGGAGGCAGCCAAGGGCACTGAGACATTCAAAGACTCTCTAAAATACTTAAACCTAGGGACTTTAAGGTTCAGGGTAGGAGTAAAAGTTATACTCAACAGAAATTTAGATATTGAGACAGTAAAAGGTATTGGATTTATTGAGAAAGAAACAGACAATTCTCATCAAAAACTTGCTCATGTGTAGAGTCCTTTATTCCTGGATTTACTATAAACATTTGGGAGAGAGCTTGTCACAACGAAAGTCATTGGTCAAGAAACACGCACAGTCCTAGACTTGCAAAAGTAAATCCCTGCGGTATTTCTTTTCTCCTGGCGCTCTTCCCTGGTGTTTGTCCACATAGCTCAGTCTGAGGCTTTATTGAAAGAAGGATTCACCAGGAGGCTTCAAATGGGAAGCAATTAAACAAAGAGCCCACTGACAGACGCACAGTGTTCAGGGTCTTACATCTACTGCACCAAATAAGGAATGACCATGTCTAGGGAGCTGTGTTTTTCTGAGGACTTTTAGACAAGCATTTCCTGCTTTGTTTGGAGACTTAGGAAGAATGGAATGAATGTCTGCTTTGATTCTCACGGGTTGACCTATTTTGACTGTTTTCAGGAAAATAATCTTAGAGTCCTCTTTGAACTTCAACCAAATTGCCTTCTTAAAAAACATATATTAAGACAATTGACTTCATTTTCTTCCCAGATTATTTTGAAGCTGATCTGAGAAGAGCATATATGTTTTCTCCAAATACATTGTGGAAATGGTTTGCTGCATGTTATGAAAAGCAAGTTAAGTTTCATTTCCTCTGCCGACTTTTCAACCTGACAGTGCTAAATGGCGAGAATTCTTTGGGATTATGGTGTGTTTTTTTAGAGAGGTCCTGGAACAGCTGGTTATTTTCAGCCATTTTGTCACTGTGGCAAGATCTGCTGTGTGCAGAAGAGAGGGAGAAACTTTCTTTGAAAAAAAAAAATAAGGCGAAAAAAAATCACATAAAATTCAGAAGAGAATTCAGTTTCCCATACCAAGTATAGATATTTTACTATTCTCTTCAGAAAGCATTTCAAAACTGTATTTTATGTGAGAAGAATAATTCTCCCACTGAGAGATCTCTGGGAAAGACAATTTTAAAATATTGAAACAGGTAGAATGTTTTGCCTTTCTGATTTTTCTGTTACGGAGAATCTGGACTCTTGCATATCTTTCCTTAGCTTCCAGGCCATCGGATTGCACAAGGACAATATAAAATGCTAATTCCCGAATCAGGAGTTCCATGGATTCCCTGTGTGCTCTGCTCCAGACCCTGAGAAACACATCCATCAGGCCTTGGTCTGACTGAACACAGGTAGATGGTTTATAGACTGTTAGCCCACACTGCTGCTTTAGATTTTCGGGATTACTCCACAAGAACAAGGCAGGTTCTATTTTTGACATTTCAGCAAAGAGACCACTTGTACACTATGGCCTGAGTTGATTTACTGTAAGAAAATAAGAGTGCTGTAATTTGTAAGACATTTATTACATGAGTCCAATTTTTTTTTAAAGAAACGCTCGGTGTCTCTGTCCATCCCATCTGGTTTTATTTTAAACTTGCTCTAGTCACATATGAAATTTTGCTTAGCTGTCTTCATTTTCTTAGTCAATCTTGATTAATGGCCTTCAAAGTAAAAATAATTGGCCTGCATCAGGGTTGTTTTATAACTCTTGTTCACAAAGAATGTGAGAGGCTGGAAAATGAGCCTAAACAGAAGGAATGCATTACGTTGGTCTTTGAGAAAGAGCAGTCCTTCGCTTGTGTTTCACTGTGTATTTTTATAACAGGCGCCTCCTTGACCGTCCGCGATATTGCAGATATGCAGAGCCAGGACTTATGTATACTTCATCAAATCGGCCATGGCGGCTCAACTTCCCCACACACTACACATGTGAGGCTAGAACGTCCCCAGGCCAGCGTGGTACGGCTGGGAAGCCTGCAAGCTAATCATCTAGTGAGCCCAGTCTGTGAGACCCAGAAGTTAAAGCAGGGCAGGGGGCTAATTGTCACTGAAGTTTAAATGGCTTGTTTATAAAACTTCTCTAGCCTGGGCATTCCCCAGCCCCACTTTCCTCAAAAGTGTGTTCAACTTTAAAGGAGTTAAGGGAACCGAGCTCACCCTATGACCACTGGTGGGGGGAGGGGGGGGGACACTCAAGCTCTGTTTCCTTTCAAGATCTCCACTTCTGGGAGAGCCTGACAGTTACAGAAATAAATTTGAGTTCAAACACAGACACACACAGACATAGACAAAAAAAAAACACATAGACACACACACTCAAGATACACAGACATACAGGCACATAGAGACAGAGACAAACATAGAGTCACATGGATAAACATGGAGATACACAGACACAAACAAAGACGTACATACAGGCACACGGAGACACAGGCACACACAGAGAAAAACACACACAGACACCAACACACAGAGAGAAAAAGACACAGAGAAACACAGAAAAAGATACCCAAACATAGATACACACAGAGATTCATACATTCACACAAAGACATACATACTACATACATACATACTCACACAGACATACGAATACACACACAGACACATAAAGACATACATATATAGCCACACAGGCATGGATATACAGAGAGACACAGATGGATTAATCTTTGTAAATAATATGCTATTATATAAATAGATATTATATGGAGCTCAAATAGCAAATCATACTATCACTAGTGTTAGAAAGTTAACCTAAAAGATTCAACTTCTCAACAATTCTAACACAAGGTTCAATAACCTAGTGATTTGAATACATTTTGAATGTTCTTATATCTGGTGTTTAAAACAAAAACACAATTAAAATTCCTTTAGGTTTCAATTGATGTTAAACATACATCGATTCACAGTAACTTATCCACACCAACAGGCTCACTGCCCATAGCAGGCAGGCGGCTGTTTGGGCAGTGCTCTGTGAGAGCCATTATTTCCTCTTGTTCGGAGCCCCAGGGCTGGCTGAGCCTTCGGGAGGTGAGGTACAAGATGGAAGGGGTGGAGAGCAGCTCCCTGATGCTGGTAAAAGCTTTTTGACAGTTCTACTAAGTAACTGCAGTCGAGGCCTTGATTAAATAGCTATTATGCTCCACATGTTTTCCTAAAAGGAAAATTAAGCCCATTCTCAGCAGGAAAGAAAGGATGCTTATGGCACCGGGCTGTGGCACAGGGGAAAATGCTGGACTGAGAACTTCAACCCACAAGGAAACATGAGGTTTCCTGGGCCTCTTCCTCTTCCTCAGGCTTCTATGGCACTGCCTCTTCCTAACCAGTTTCTCCTGTTCCTTCAGTCTCTAATTTCTTTCTTGACTAATGAGCCTTGGAGTCTTTTTCATGCTTTTCTCCTGCCCTCTGAGCCTGCTGGATTCCAAACTTGAGGCTGAATATGGAGGGTATTGTGTTAGGTACAGTAAGCCAGACCCAGAAAGACAAGCTTCTGTCTTTGCCTCCATATTCAGTCTAGAGTCATTTAGAAGTGAAGTTGAGTAAATATTATTTGGAAGAGGAAAAGGAGCAGTGAGGGAGGAAAGGAGAGAGAGGAGACAGTAATAAGAGTGAATGTGTACAGAGTGCATGACATTCAATGTCACAACGAAACCCATTATTTTGTACAATTAATAGACACTAATGTTTTTTAAAGAAATGAGATTTTTTTTTCTGCCTGGGAAGGCACATTCTTCTTCCACGCGTCGTACAATAGTTATACTTTCCAGAATAATGACAGAATCATGGATAATGTCCTAGTCTCATAAGCATCCTACCTTCATTACTCCAGAACATTCACACATGAATTCATAATCTAGCATGGATGCTGCTAATCTGGGTAAGTTTGTTTACTCAGAAATGTATTACTCTAGAGACCTGTGTTTGGTCAGTTCTTATTAGTATGTGTCCATGACCCAGCTCAATGTATTATCTCAGTTTATTTTTATAACAGAACCAGCTTTCACAAGATCAAGGGCTTTTCCTCCTATTGATGCCAGACAATGCCATCCTCTGCTACATATGCGGCTGGAGCCATAGGTCTCTCTGTGTGTACTGTTTGGTTGGTGGTTTAGTCTCTGAGAGCTCTAGGGGGTCTGGTTGGTTGATATTGTTGTTCTTGCTATGGGGTTGCAAACCCCTTCAGCTCCTTCAGTCCTTTCTCAAACTCCTCCATTGGGACCCCGTGCTAAGTCCAATGGTTGACTGCAAGCATCTGCCTCTGTATTTGTCAGGCTCTGGCAGAGCCTCTCAGGAGACATCTATAACAGGCTCCTGTCAGCAAGCACTTCTTGGCATCCATGATAATGTTTGGGTTTTGTGTCTGTATATGGGATGGATCCCCGGGTGGAACAGTCTCTAGATGGTCTTTCCTTCAGTCTCTGCTCCACACTTTGTCCCCATATTTCTTTTAGACAGGAGCCCTTCTGGGTTAAGAATTTGGAGATGAGTGGGTGGCCCCATTCCCCAACCTGGGGGCCTTGCTTAACCTTTGGATAGGATCTCTTCAGGTTCTCCTTCCCCTTTGTTGGGCATTTCAGCTAATCTCATCCCTATTGGGTCCTGGGAGCCTCTTGCCTTTCTGGTATTTGGGACTTGCTTGTAGCTACCCTCAGCTCCTCATTCCCCCATTGTTACACACCTTTGTTCAAGTTCCTGACCCTCAGTATATCATCCTTGTCTCCTCCCATACCAGATCCTGCCTCCCTTCCCCCCCCCCTCTGCTCTTCTTCCCAAGTCTCTCCTATCCTCTACTCCCATTTATTATCACTGTATGGATGAGAGGAATTAACTGTGACTAGGATTCAGGATTTCCCTCAAATAAGTGTTCACTCTAAAGCCCATTTTCTTAACCATTATACCAAGATTTCTACACTTGGTCCTATTGGAATGTGATTCTGAGAATTCTTTGTTGTAGACTTTTTGTCTACTAAAAGATTACTTTTGCATTTGTGCCTACATGTGTATGTGCAGGCATATTTACACATGTGTGCATACATATGTAGAGGTCATAGAACAACCTCAATTGTTATCCACAGAATGCCATCACCTTCCTTTAAGACAATGTCTTTCATTTGCTCAAACCTTACTGTTTGTGCTAGGTTGGCTTGATAACAAGCCCAGAAAATCTTCGCATCTCTGCCTGCCCCAGCTCTGTGACTAAAAACACATGCCACTTTTGCATGGGTTAAGGTTATAAAACCTGGGTCATCTCTTGGGATAACACTTTATCATCTCAGCTGTCTCTTGAAGATGACATATAATATTTAACAACATAGCCACCTTCTTCTGGGTAGATAGCAGAGTCACCTCCACAGATCACAAGTAATGTTAAGCCAACATTTTTACAGACATGGCTAAGTATTCTGGAGCAGAGGTATGCTGTTCTTCTTGTTTCCGTGGTCTGGGACTGTATTGATCTGCACAGAGCTATCATGAATCCCCAACCCTTGTCCAAGAGTGACTCACTGCATTTTTTTTTTTAGCAATCTTAGGATAGCAGAGAGAGCACAAAGGGTTCCCCATGGGTCCTGGCAGAAAAACCCAGCTTGTGGATGACAGTCCTTCTTCCCCAGCTGTGCCAGGAACCAGGTGGGATTCCTCAAAAGAACAGCCTCCATGAGCATTACAGACTTACTTTTAATAATGTACAGAAGATGGCAGGCTCCTGCTCACCTTTCCAAGGAAGGGGCAAAGCAATGCATGGTATAGAAAGACACAAGTCTGTACTGGAGGATATAGTTCTTGAGATAATATAGACAAGTGACTAGATGCTCTGGTGCTCCATGGCTCAGCTCCCAGAGGGAGTGAAACAAAGGACTTGTACATCTCTTTCTCCCAATTTCTACTCGTGCCATAATCAGACTCCATACTATCTCTTGCATCAGCCATTGCAATGATGCCATCTGTGGACCCAGCCCTTAATTTTAAGTCTTTCAGTATGCTTCTTGGATTTGCACAAATTTAAAACACAAGACCACTCTCTGTGTTTCATACTCTGAACTCAAATCAGAGGCACAAATGCTTCACTCACACAGCTGACTCTCCAGTTCATAACTATAAGTCATCAACATACATTAGAAAGAATTTCAGGTCTACAAAGAGAGCATACAGAATGGATTTATGGCTTAACTTGAAACTGTCACCTAACCATCCTTAACCTTACCTCCTTAAGAAGTACCCTTCCAGGACAGCCTGTTTGATCTGACTGATTATTAGTGCTATACACTGAATTGTGTCCCATTAAGATTTGTATGTTGACACTGTCACCACAATGTTCTTCAATTTGGAGATAATTGAGGTCAAATGAAGTCCAAAATTGGTGATCTGGTGAGACTCAACTGCTGTCTTAATAAGTGGAAGAGATACCAGAAAAGAGATATCTAGATATTTGTCTTTCTCTCTTTTTTAATCTGTAAAAGTACAGAAATGGGGCCATGTGAGAACACGGGAGAAAGGAAAAAGGAATCACCTCCATGTCAGAGAGAGGTCTTACCAGACACCAACAGTGCTGGCATGTCTTGGCCTTTTTCTAGACTCTGAAACTATAGGAGAATAAAGTTGACTGTCTGAGCCACCCAGTCTCTGGTGTTTTGTAAACAGAAGTCTGTAGCAAATGAGAGAGAGAGAGAGAGAGAGAGAGAGAGAGTAAAGAAAGAGAGGTCAGGTTGGATATAAGAGGCAGAACAATTGGAGTGAAGAATAGTTCTGTCCAGAAAGACCCAACAAAGTATTGTGCTGGTCCACAGGGAGAACATTCCTGCTTTATCTTGCTGCCAGCTCCACTGTTTAAACTGTGCCTGCCAGCAATCTGATGATGGAATAGAAATGGCCTTTCTTGGGTTAAAACAGAAGTTCTGCTCTGCATTTTAAATATCTGCTTATCTCAATGCCAGGGTAGATATGTTTCTAGCCTAGTGGTGCATTATGCATAACTAAAATTGAATAGGACATTTCAAATCAGAAGGCTTCACACAAAGCAGGTGCTTAACAAAAGGTGTGGCGGACAAATGAAAAATAGCACCTAATTCACCCTCTAAATCAGAACCTAGTGCTAATGCATTTTAAACTTATAGACATTGAATCTTTAAGCAATTTATGCTGTCTTATCAGATTAACAATGAGTCAAGCAGCATTCTCCTTAAGAATGTGAAACAGAATAGTGACAGCATTATTTAAACAAAGGGGGGAAAACATCATTTGATCATTTGTTTTGTTGCTTCAGACATCATAGCTTACTGATTCTATAAAAACAAAGAACCTATGAATCAATGAGGCACCATATCCTTTCATTAATGACCTAACCCTTTCTATTATAGGTAAATCAGACAAACAGACAAAAAATAGTGATAAGTGTAGTAATTTGGATCACAGACTATGATGATTAAAAACCTCCAAATCTACTTCTTACAATAGATTTTGTTTTAAGAGCCCAAATAGACTAAATGGTATACCAAGGCTTTCATCTTCCTTCTGCCAATTCTTTCTCTGCTGTCTTCCCATCCCTACTAAAGAAATCTCTGCTGATCTTTTCATGCAAGATGCAGCTATGTGCTCCTTCTTGCATAAACATTTGCAATTCACTAAGGAGGATGTACGATGCACCTTGCATGCTTATCAAGCGCCGTGAGAACTTTATAGATTCCTGCCTGCCTCCGGATTCTGGTTCCCTGGTGCTTATGCATAAGCAATGGATTTATGCAAACACTGTAACATTTCCAAACAGACTGTGACATGAGTTGTTCCTAGTTCATATAAGGTTCAGATACACAGCCTATTTCATGTTAGTGCTAGATCAAGTCATCTCATGGAGTTTAAATGTATCATTTCAACTTACAATGTTGTCAGTATAAGATGTCATAATGTGGTACTCAATTTGAACAGTAAAATGGATACTAATCTCAGGCTTCCGCACATTGCTGTGGTGGAATTGAACAATGGGAAGCAGCCTCTGTCTGTTTAGTAGTCTCTGCATCAAATATCTGTGCACATGTGGGAACCCTCTTGTTATATACAGTCTACTTATTCCCTGTGATCTAGAGGGCTTATAAAGCCCCGGTGGTATAATACACATTATGACTGAAATAGGATAATATGTGTAGTGGGGGGCTTACCAAGAACAACATCATTGAATTGTAATGATAACATGCCTATTTACATAATGATAATGCACATATTAACTGCCAAACATGTTTGCTTTGCATTAGTGTTTATAGAAGGGCATAGGGAATTTAAAAATTATGAAAGCGTGTTTTTCTAGTTTCCATTAGTATAGTAGAGAAATTATTGAAGAAAGAAAATGGAAAAAACCTCATACTTCCTTGAGTGACATTAATGAAGCCTGCTCTTTGTTTGATTCGTGTGTTTTAAGAGTTCAAGCAGCCATGTACAAAATGCACCCTGCTCTTTGATTTATTTTTCCTAATTCTGGGACATGCTGTCCCCTTAAAACAAGTAAAAACTCTTGCGTGGATTTGTTTTATTTCTTTTTTTGGCAGCCAGCATCAAAACTGAAACAGGAACAACCCATCCCTGTTGCTTGCATGTCTTCCTCACAAACCCTTGCTTGAGGAAAGCCTCCACTGGAATGAATCTCTTACCCTGAGATGTGGAAAGCTGCATATCCCAAACTGTGAATTGTATTTGTATGTCGACAAAAAGCCAAAAGTTGGGAGATGTTATTTTGTGAGCTGTCATATGTTTCCTGAACTTTTTAGAATAGAAGGGAGCCATGGCAGGGCCCTTTCCCTCGCTCCTGTAACAAAGGCATGTCCCAGTTTATTTTTTTAAAAAAAAATCATACACAACAATGCTGCTTGCCAGATTTCAGAGTCCTAATGAAAATTTGGTCCAGAGCACAAAAATTTTCTGGAAAAATGCCTGAAATTTCCCTGTCGCAGATGTTTCGACAGAAGGTGCTTGCATGCCATTCGTTAATACTGCGCCATACGGGACTCAGTGTGGCCACCGCAATATAACCAGTAAGTAACACACGCAGCGTGCACACAGCTCCGCCAAAGTCCCCGTCTGTTGTGTGGGACTCGTATCCCATGGATTGAGACGTACCTTGATGAAACTGCATTGTCATGGAATGATAATATTTGCAGATCACCATGCACAGAAGCACACTATGGAGAACATGGGAGGTCCGTTGGCTTCAGCGCACTTTTTGGCAGAGGAACTGAGGAGCTGAGCTTGCATTTGATTCTTAGTGTTTGTGGTCCTCTTCGCCTCCCCCGCCCCTCATCTGCCAAACTACAGGAATAACTCTGTGCATAGAAAATTGCTTTCCGGAGAATTTTTTTTTTTGGGGGGGGGTGTGTGTGTGATATAAATCAAAGGTCACTTGGAAGTTGTTCATAGGTGTGGAAGGCACATATAGGCTGCTTTTGTTTGTTAATGAGTTCCAAATATAGAGGAGAGAAGTGACCTCCTGTCCATTCTCTTTGAAGAATTCCTTTATAGTGGAGGAAGCCCATCAACTTCAGACACACATCTCTAGTGCTGCTCACTCACATGGATTTTCCTGAGAATCTAGAGAATTCTTGCTGGATAAGACTATCTGCAACAGAGCTTTCACTCATTTTGAGTAGCAGACTCGCTGCTATGAATATTCCATAGACAAACATGGCTGCTGTATCACAGAACTGATTACCTGTAATGTTTGCCACTTTAGAGAGAGGACACTGTCAGAAGGTGTGGGAGACTCATCGTCCAGCAGGACTTGTCAACCCCCAGTTGCAGAAGAGATGCATACACAGTCAGGGTATCTCTCTCTCTTTTTTTTTTTTTTTTTTTTTTTTTTTGGTTTTTCGAGACAGGGTTTCTCTGTGTAGCCCTGGCTGTCCTGGCACTCACTTTGTAGACCAGGCTGGCCTCGAACTCAGAAATCCGCCTGCCTCTGCCTCCCGAGTGTCAGGGTATCTCTTAAAGTATTGTTTTGGTCATTTTAAGGAATTACATTATACCAAGGTTTGTGTAGCTTCCTATTAGTGCTTTTACTTTCTCCAATATTTCAGAAAGCCTTAGAAACCAAGAGTGACCAAAGCACTTGCTAATTTATCATGGCCTTTAAAACAATGCTGGAATTAGGATACTTCCTTTATTTTATAATTGTTTCATGGGAATGATATTTCTAAATATTTTCTTTCAAGATTGTCTTTCTCTTTATATATTTTACTACTACATGTTAATTCCATTGGCTAATAGGTCTCATGTTTGAGTAGTTGGAAATGCATATATAACTGCTTTGTTTATTTTAACAAACTAAAATTAGTGTCTTCATAAATGAGAAAGATTTAGTAGTAGTCAACTGAAATTATTAAGATGCCTTAGATTCTTTCTTCTTTTAACAAAGATTTTGATAATAACACTAAGGGTTTGTTTTTTTTTTTTTCCAAAACAGACTGAGAAAAGGAATTATTCTTCCAGTCACTTTTCTTAAATAAAAGAAAATATTGCTTATTGTTAGTGATTAAAATGGTTCTTTCCTAATTGTGTTCATAATATAAAATACTTTCTATATATTATCTCTCGTAATCTTTCCAACAATATATGAATACCTTTCCCGATTATCAGTAAAAATTTGAGACTCCATATTACTGAGAAACTTGTCTAGAAGAGTACATTTGATTTATTATATGTGGTTCTTTCATGTAGGCTCTCTAACTCAAATTTTGGGTTCCTTTTATTGCCATATACAGTGATTCAAGTAAACTCCAAAATTAATTAATATCAAGCATAACCAATCAGCAGCTCTTGAACACAAAATCAGTGATTCCCCTGAGTCTTCTCAAGTGACATTATAAAAATTTAGTGTCATTATCTTATGGGGAACATTGGATGTTGTTGTGTGAACTATGTAGAACATTAATATAATATGTAGAAGTACATTTACAAAACATTGATTATTTTTATAAAGTACATTTATAAAAACTGTTCATTAAATTATTTCACTATTATACATTTAAGTATATGCTTTTCCATATTTGTATATATATTTTATAATTTGGTTTTTTCAAATGAAGTCTCACGTAGCCAAGGCTTCCCTTCAGCTCACTATGTAGCCAAGACTGATCTTGAACTTTTGATTTTCTTGTCTTTTTGTCCAGAGTGCAGTATTCCAGCTGTGCACCATGATACCTGCTTTCATCCATGATGGACATTAAACCCTGTGCTTTGCATATGCTCCAAGGACTCTATTCACTGAATTATATTCCCAGCATTTAAACAATATTGATATCAATGAAGTATACAAGTCTTCTGAATTTATGAGTTATGCCCAGAATTTACAAGAGTTTGCTTTTCACTTGGCTAAACTGAAGTAAATTAAGAAAACATCTGAAATGTTGATTTGAGTCACAAAAATCTGCCCACTGGGCTCATACAGCTGTTTCTCTTATATAGACTCATGTTATGTGTTTACCTCTTTTAAAGGTAAGAAAAGTGTTTGGGGGTTATTTTGGTTTTGTGTGTCTTTTGATTTTTTGTTGTTGTTGTTTGGTTATTTTGTTGTTGTTTTGTTTTGTTTTTAAACCATAAACTTATGTTCATTTGAAAATCGCCCTAGCTGAACATGGTGGCTTATCCCTATAGTATCAATAGGTGAAAGGCTAAGAATGCCAGGTTAATTTGGGCTATAGACTGAGACCCTATGTGTAGACTGTAAGAGAAAAGATAAGGGAAAGAGGAAAGGAGGAAGGAAAGAAGGAAGGAAACAGCTTCTGATCATTTCTAAGTTACTGAAAAGTTAAACTGATACGTTTTAGTATTCCGAGAGGGAAAAGAACTAAAGCTCTCTGTTGTTTCTCAGTAAGCAGTACTGTATACCATTCCCTGAGAGGACATTTCTCTGCTGTATCTTTAGAAACCATGGCTGGTGATAGCAAATTGTTCACTGGAGATGGTTAATAAAACCAACTTGAAAAGTTAGGGTTCAACCACTTCACCAGAGGAGAGGAAGAAGTCTCTGTTTGCCTGGTGAGCATATCCTGCTAGAAAATATGCTCTTCCAGCCAGCCATCAAGCTGATTCTTAATCAATTCAGAGTGGCATGTTCTTTGAAACTATGCTACAATCAATCACTTGATATACTTTTAATGTATGTTTACTAATCTCCAGAATTCAGCTTGTTCTATGTTGATTTTTTTTCTTTTCGGTAGATTAGTTATTCCAAACTGCTAGTTCCCTGGAAGATTTCTAAATATTTCTAAGCCTTCCCGGGAACAACTGGTCAATGTTACACAATACTGAGAATCTGGAAGTCATTCTGTGCAATGATGCCCACCGGCTGAGCCCACAGTATCACGGGATAAGCCAAGCTGCCACAGTATCACGGGGAGATGAGGCGCATTGCATGCTCTTATTCCTAAACGCTTCCCTTCGATATTTTGCATTTTTATGATGATATGTTTTATTTTGTCTTATATCTTCAATTTGTGTCTCCCATCCTCCCTCAGCCCCCTGTTCCCAGCTCCTCTTTCATCACTATGATCTGTAGAGTCTGTCTCGTAGTGTTCTTTCTGTGTTATTGAGGAAGGAAGTGACTTTGCCTGTACAGGCATAGGCAGGATATTATCCAGCTCCCAAAACACTCCAGAGTGCCTGCCAATCACTGTCTGCCCATTGGAAAACTTAGAGAGAGGCCCTGCTGCCGGGAACTCCCATCAGTTCATACAAAGTGGGGAAAATACCCTTAAAGTTGTAAAGTTGCCTAATGTGCTTAAGTTTGGTTGTCTGAGACCAAAGTTAGGAATGTTAGCTGTGACTCCTCCTACATTTGTGCATAGGTAATCTAGCATACCCTGCAATATGCAGAGAAAAGAAACCTAAGGGTCAAATTTCACTTGAGAATATTCCAACCTTCCATGTCATTTTTGAGAAGGCTGAAGCATAAAGGATAGAGTAGGTTCTCTCATGACTACCGTGTCAGTAAGAAGGCCCAACCTCAGATGTGTCCTAATCCATTATTCTGAAAAAACCATATCTGCTACTGACAAATAGCAACTTGCCTCATACAAAGGACATTCCTGTGTTCAAAGCACCTTCAGGCATAACCCCTTGTGCTGTCAGCCACCCTTCCTTGCAATCAATAGCTTTTGAAGGAATAACTAACTCTAAGATATGCCTAACATACAACAGTAAGTGAAAAAAAAATGGTTGTGTTAGCAGAAAGGTCTAGAGAATATTTAAAATGAGGCCCCCAACACATATACAGCAGAGGACGGCTGGATCTGGGTTCAGTTAGAAATGACGCACCTAACCCTCAAGAGACTGGAGGCTCCAGGAAGTTTAGAAGTCTGCTGGCATGGGGAGTGAGTGGTGGGGACTTCTTCCTGGAGACAGGGGGCAGTGAGGTGGTATGGGCCGTGGAACAGTTGAAGGGTGGACCTGGGGGGGGAGAATAAAATCTGGAGTGTAAATAAATAAATAAATAAATAAGGAAAAAGAAGAAGACTGGACTAGGATTAGGGCAAAACAAAGAAAGCCTGCAAAAATAAAAAAGAAAGATCAATTGATGCCATAAAAGGAGGATAAGGAACTGCAGAAGGATAAATTATTTGATGGAATGTTGTAACTGTTATTGAGATGTGAGAGAGGAGGCAGGGAGAGAGAGAGAGAGAGAGAGAGAGAGAGAGAGAGAGAGAGAGAGAGAGAGAGAGAGAGAGAGAGAGAGAGAACCATTAAATCATGAACATGTAGGAAATATCCTTTATAAAGAAAAATTTTCTTCATTGACAGGGAAGTTCTCTACAGACTCACTTTATTCTTTCTGTCACAGTTGAATGGCAGTCCTTCAATCTGTGAATGTGTAAATAGCTACCTTCTGGATTCAGGTGCTTCTAAATGCAGGAGCTTAACTGCTCTGCTCATACAAGCCATCCTGGGAATAGCATGAGGATGGGGACTTCTTACTTCTTTGTCTTTCATTTTTCTGTATGATCTTTAAATTTGTTACTCAAGTATCCCTCTAAGGTTGTCTCCAGTGGCTGTGACATGTCTTCATAAATGCAACCCTACACATAAGACTTCAGGATGATTGGCATGCACATACTTTTGCCTGAACTGAAAGATCGTGTGTTTCAGTTGGAATCTCATATTTGAAATTTTACACTAAGCACTGCATGTTGTGTGCCCTCTGTATGATTCAAAATACATGACTATCATATGGTAATGCAGTAATGAAATATTGTGATATTTTAAAATGGAGCCCATGATATTAATATTCAGTATAAATTTGACTGTATTAAAAATAACCATGAAAATATACCTCTGTTTGGATGTAGATGTGTTTATTGTTTAACTAAAGAAAGGCCCAACCTGAACATGGCCAGACCCATAGTCCCAGATTGAGTAAAAATACAAAAAGGGGGGATCTGTAGAATTCACGTTTCTCTGTTTTTGTTTGTTTTCTGTTTGTAACTGTTGATGCAGTGTGACTAGAAACCATCCTGTCATAATGAACTCAATCTTCTCATTTGGAACTATCAGTGAAAATAAACAATTATCTTATAAGTTGCTTTTGCTAGATATATTTTTTACAACAAGAAAAATAACCAGTATCAAAAGCAGTAACAAGGATGGGATAGATGCATTAATATGTTTTTCAGGTCTTCCAAGCTAGTCTGAAGGAAGAATGTGGCAAAGTTTAGACTTCAGACTACAGAGGTCCAGAATGGTGTATTCCAAACTTATGGAATTATTCTGCTGGCAGTTTGCAAGAGCAGAATGCTGAGATCAATATGGACAGTGAAGGTCTAGATTATTAGCTGTCAAGAATAGCAAGGACTCTCCTGGGAACTCTCGAGTGACAAAGAATTCTAAAAGAATATGGCTGATTTCTGCTCATGGCCTGAGAGCTTGAATGAAGATGACTTCAACATCAATAAAGGTCTAATCTGACTTGCAGAGGAAATGTCCAGACTGGTTAGTATTAAGACTCTGTCAGAATTTCTGTCTTCTGCTCTCAGCCAGGTCCACAGTACCAGAAAACAACAAGGCAGGCAAACTGATAAGAAGTTGCACTGTTTAGACACGGTGGCTGAGAAAGCAGTTGTAATTTGTAAAGATAGTAATGCCATTAAAAAAAACTCATGGGATGCCTTAGAGTGAAAAGAAAAGCACCCCAAGGGTAAGACACCATCCACCAAAGGCACCAATTAGTGAAAATTCAAGTTCATTTGAAAGGAAGGAGCCTAAAATTTGAATGCAGCTAAAGAAATTTCATGCTTAAAAATATCAACCTAAAAGAATTTTCCAGGTAATCTAAATCTAGATACCAGTGTAACTGTGGTCTTGGAGGTGGGACAGACAACAATTCAAGTTGGGAGCAGAACTAGACACACCATCTATGTGGTACTGGTTTTCTATGCATTGAAGATACAGGATGGAGATGGGACATGAAGTCTTATGCCAGGATCCAGAGAGAAGCTAAAACCCAGCAATGTGTAGTAGAATCAGAATACCTGTAGGAAAGCCCTAGGGGATCTTTCAGCAGATCTGAAGTCTGAGTTGCAATGGAATCACTGGGATGTTGAAGATGCCAGAACAATGTTATGTCAACCAAGGAATGTTAAAGTCAGGGAGAAGAGCAGGTCCAAGAGCTATATATACTGCCATAGTGAGCTATGTCCCCTCAGCCTGTATGCAAATATATTCTTCCTCCTTTAAATTAGTGTTGTCAGGCAGTTGATCACAGAAACTAGAAAGAGTAACTAATATATATCTGAATGGACAAATCTTCAAGGATGAGGAGCCCAAGACCTGTGGGTTCAGATGGCTCCATCATGTGCTCCAGATATCAAACAGAACTTCAGGATATAGTGTTTGCTGTGCTAGGTCTAAACCTTTTGGTCATTTTTTTTTTTGTGGAACAGAAATATTTCTCTTGTGCTTTACATCCTGGAAGTATATAACTTGATTTATTTCATAGGTGCCCACACTTAGAAGATTGCCTTGAACTACAGATTTGACTTTGGGCTTTTGAACATGATTAGAAATATTAAAGACCATATAACTTTTAGAGATGGATTGCATGCTTTTTGTACTGTCTGATGCAAGTAGTTTAGAGGTCAGGGAATGGCATGTTTTAAAATATTTTGTTTGGGCATCAAATTGATGAGTTCTCAAGTTGGTATGTTTAATCTTCATTGATAACTAGAGTAAGATAGTTATTTTTCTAGAAATGAGTATTCCTAGATATGTTCAACCTGAGAGAGAAAAATCGCCCTAAATATATATCCCATCATTTCCATAGCTAAAGCTCTCAAACAAACACAAGAAGAAAGCAAACTGAGCTCCAGTATTCATCTGTCCATAGTCACCAGATAAGTCACCATCCTATCTTCTCTGCACGATGAAATAAGGAACTAACCCAAAAGAAACCTTTCTTCCTATGAGTCTCTACTATTAGGTATTTGAACATAGCAGTGAGAAAAGTAGTTCTATTTCCATGTCTCCATGTCAAGAAATAGGAAAATGATCACTCTTGTTTTAATCTTCATGAGTGGGTGGCAATTCAGCACTCTGGGGCTTTTATTGGTGGTTAAATTTCACTGAATAGATTCTCCGGAGACTCACTCATAATCCAGAGTCTTCATCTTACCTTAGTAACATTTGCATCAATTGTTTGGTAGATATTTTAGAGTGGGAACCCACTGCTAAATAGTTGTGACATCTTTGATGAAAAACAATGTGTGGGTTTAAAATATAGTATTTGAGATAGGCTCAAATTTGCTTTTCCTTTCTTTGTTACTGTATTTTAATTTGACTTTAACTTTAATTTTATTTTGTTTCTCTTGTGATCTCTGTAAGTACATTTGCTATAAAACGGCTCATTAGAATTACCACATATAGTGTCCACAGAGATCACTTTTTAGCAAATGTGGATTAATTCCTTAACCCTTTCATTTTGATCACATCAACAATAAGGGGGACCAACACCATAAAAGTTAATGAATGCATAATTGTGGACGAGTACCAAAGAACTTGCCCAGTGTCACTTTGATATGAAATATTAGGTTTCAGCTTTCATGCTGGCTCAAGAGATGATAATTTGAGTGATGGAGAAATGACCAAGGACTTGATCTTTCCTCCATTCTCATAAATTATGACACTGAATCACTAGAAGTTCTCAGGCATTTTCTACTGACTGTTTTAGTTAAGATAATAGACTTTGTATGTCTACAAATTTAGTTGCTTTGTCATTCACCAGCTCAGATATGCTGGTGAGATTCCTATTGATAGGATGATAAACACCTCACATAGATGTTGCTGTATGGAGTAAAATCAAATGAAAATAAACTCTAGAGTCTTAAACACAAAAACTATTATTTCATAGTACTACATGCTCACTTTGCATATCACCTTATATATCCTTCTGCTCTTATATAGAAATATCAAGTGAGATGAGGGATTATGACAGAAAGCCAGAGACAGAACTTAAGCTTATGGATAAAATGTCTTTTCCAGGGTCTAGAAAATTGTCACTGAGCCTTCAACATTTGTAGAATAAGGAACGTTATGGAAATGTTCAGCCAGTTTGGTACCTGCTATACAATCATGAGAACTTGAGTTCAGATCTCTAGCACCCATCCTTAAAAAAGAAAAAAAAAAAAAGCCAAAGGTATCAGTCATGTGTCATGTTCATCTCTAACCATAGCTGGGACGAGGAACAGGCAGAGACAGGCAAATCCCTAGCGCTCATTGCACAACCACTATAGCCAAACAGTGAGTTTTGGATTCAGTGCAAGGCTCTAATTGAGAAGAGAAGTGGAGAGTGTCTGAATTATTATCCAGAAAACACCTGACATCAAACGCTGGGCTCCATATGCATGAGCACACGTGAAATTTATAAGCAGACATATGATGCATTCACACATACAAGCACACAGCTTAGCAATAATACTAATAATAGTTTCATTTACTGACAATTTTTGTATTTTAAGGAATTATTTATTTACAATATTTTTTTCCAAGTGACTGATAATATTGGTGTTCCATTTGCAGATGAGGGTACTGAGGTAAGTTCCAAGCTGGGTAATTGTTCCAGATGTGGACAACAGAAGCTCATAAACATAAGGCCACTATTAAATGTGCTTCAAAGTCAGCTGTTCTGGCCACCTGACCCCAGAGATACTTTCTAAATATCCTTCAGGAATCTTAATACCAGTTCAATACCAGCCCATAGACATTCCAACTCAGATTCTATGACTGTCAGAACCGTCCATCCCTACTAATGGATGGTAGCATTTGTTGGATGGTGTTGAAGAGTAGATAAAAGATCTACAATATCCATATATTTGTTATTTAATTATCCTCACTTTATAGATTTTGGACTGCAGCCAATATAATAAGGTATCCCATGTCTTAAAACCGTGTATGATTTACCCTAAATCTTCAGCTCACAGAAATAGTTCATTTTCCTCATAACAGGTAGTCTGTCATAGACTCTGCATTGGCCAAACTAAACACATTTTATGATAGTTATTCTTGGAAAACAATGGTCAAGTCCAGAACTACAATTGCCTACTAGGTAACCTGACATGTGTACGTGCGTGCGTGCGTGTGTGTGTGTGTGTGTGTGTGTGCGCGTGCACATGCGCTTGCCTTATTAACATCACATTTTTCTGTATCAGAATTCAACCAGCTTGGTGCCAGCAGAGTACATCTACAATAAAATGCTATCAGTATCAATTATTGTGGAATGGAGTCAAAAAGCTGAAAACCAAGAGAACTTCCTAATAAGCTATAAATGATGTCATAATGAACACACGCCTGGCATGTTCAATGTGTGAATGTGGTTTTTACTTTTTTGTTTTCTTTTGGCTTAGATATTTTCATCTCAATAGCAAAGGATTTTGCTTATATTATAACTTTTCCTTGGGTTTCCCAGCACTTTTTGAAGTAAAATTCAATGACTATTTCATCTATAATAGTATAAGATATTTAATTCCTTGTCAAGAACAGAATCTTAATTTACAAACTACTCTAGTGCTAAGGCATATTTTATATTGTACTTGTTTTTTAAATTAAGCATTTTAAGAAGATGACAAAAGTTATGTGAATCATAAATATAATGCAGTTAAGTATATTATTCAAGTGTAAACAAAGAAAGTACAAGAAATCATACATTTAAAATAGGGGCAGTGCCATGAATTAATAATGTAGGAGATGTGGAAACTTCCATAGTTGAGGCCAACTTTTCCTTCTGAGTGAGGACTGTCAGACATATGTAGAATAACCACTTAACTGAATAAGATAACAATCTCTCTCTCTCTCTCTCTCTCTCTCTCTCTCTCTCTCTCTTCATACTCTAGAGATAATCAAAAGGGCTAAGAATTACAGGATATTATGAGAGTTTATTGACTTACCACATATTCTGCTAGATGCCCATCCCTATTCTTGACAAAGAGAAAGTCATTATGGAGTAGAGAAGGAGAGGTAAACATAAGAGATAAGAGACCTGAAAAGAGATGTAAAATAGTATAGCCCACTCCACACAGTCCTCTGGTGCCTAAGTACATGTCCCAGGGGGCAAGTGACAGGGCAGGCTGGTTTTACTTGGCCTTTATCATCCTGCGCCTGCTTTTTGTAATGTGGGCACCTGATGGTGCAGGAGTGTGATTCTAGTGTTTAAAGATACTTATTTTTCATGCAACATGGTCCCTCAATGCAAGCCAACTGCTTCATCTGGAGCTCAACCAAAGAAACAGAGATTCTGTTCCAATCACAGAACAAAAAAGAAATCTTTGGACTTACTGAGAAACGGTACGTTGGTATTGCATGTGGCGCTTCCTAAGATATTTTTAAGAGTGATTTTAACTGTAGGCAATCTTCATTTTACATATTGATTTGAGAGCCTGATCTCCATGTAAGATGTTATTTCCATTCTAATTGAGGTACATAGTTTTGCCACTGCTATATGGTATAGAGTCTTGAAGGCGTTGTCATCTTCATATTCTCCTTTTCTCAATTCCTGTTGGTTTTATTGCTTTTATTGTCTTCATCATTACACCAGATAAAGTGATATTTAAATATTTGAGAGTCTGCCATAGAACTTTAAATAAATGGGAGGCAATTTGAAGACACAAATAGATTCAGATATAGCTAAGATTTGGCTACTTAGGACTAATATCTTGGAAGAATAAGAGAGTAATTGCATTGTTATTGCATCTTAGAGGGAAAGAAATCAGAAGCAATAAGATAACTATTTATATAAACAGTAAGTAGAGGAGCTGCACAGTGGTAGCACTTCTGTATAACGAAATGATGGGAGATGAGGTTTCTGGAAGTGCTTGAAGGAAATGTAAATCTCAAACAAAGAAATTCCCAGAAATTAATTTCTAGTACATTGTAAGATACTCTTCCATGGGGTGTGGTAGGAACTAAGTAGCTCCAGTCATTAAAAAGTAAACTAATGAAATATTCAAGCAGATACTATAGGGAATTGTCCTGCCTGGCAAGGAGAAAGGCCAATGAATCTAAATGACCTTGTTCTGCATAATTATTTTGAGGGTTTTCACAGCGTAACTTCTGCTGAATGATTCATTTACCTTAGAACAGTGCTGAGCAAGAAAGCCACTGCTAAAAAGGAATGTCAGTTGTGATGATGATGTCTAAAGATGATTGGAGTTATTTGACTGTATTTTTAAAAATTTTTTTAAAATTAGGTATTTTCTTCATTTACATTTCCAATGCTATCCCAAAAGTCCCCCATACCTTCCCCCCGCCACTCCTCTACCTACCCACTCCCACTTCTTGGCCCTGGTGTGCCCCTGTACTGAGGCATATAAAGTTTGCAAGACCAATGGGCCTCTCTTCCACTGAGGGAAAGACCAATGGGCCTCTCTTCCCAATGATGGCCCACTAGGCCATCTTCTGATATATATGCAGCTAGAGACACGAGCTCGGGGGGTGGGGGTACTGGTTAGTTCATATTGTTGTTCCACCTATAGGGTTGCAGATCCCTTTAGCTCCTTGGGTACTTTCTCTAGCTCCTCCATTGGGGGCCCTGTGATCCATCTAATAGCTGACTGTGAGCATCCACTTCTGTGTTTGCTAGGACCCAGCATAGTCTCACAAGAGACAGCTATATTAGGGTCCTTTCAGCAAAATTTTGCTGGTGTATGCAATGGTGTCAGCGTTTGGAGGCTGATTATGGGATGGATACCCAGGTATGACAGTCTCTAGATGGTCCATCCTTTCGTCTCAGCTCCAAACTTTGTCTCTGTAACTCCTTCCATGGGTGTTTTGTTCCCAATTCTAAGAAGGGGTAAAGTGTCCACACTTTGGTCTTCGTTCTTCTTGAGTTTCATGTGTTTTGCAAATTGTATCTTATATCTTGGGTATTCTAAGTTTCTGGGCTAATATCCACTTATCAGTGAGTACATATTATGTGAGTTCTTTTGTGATTGGGTTACCTCACTTAGCATGATGCCCTCCAGGTCCATCCATTTGCCTAGGAATTTCATAAATTCATTCTTTTTAATAGCTGAGTAGTACTCCATTGTGTAAATGTACCACATTTTCTGTATCCATTCCTCTGTTGAGGGGCATCTGGGTTCTTACCAGCTTCTGGCTATTACAAACAAGGCTGCTATGAACATAGTGGAGAATGTGGCCTTTTTACCAGTTGGAACATCTTCTGGATATATGCCCTATTTAGTGTTTGACCGTAAGCTCTTTGTGTTCAACCCAATTATTGTTCCATTTTTATATAGTATCTAGCTGAATGCTTTTATCTTCAAAAATATTTAGTAGCATTGCTTATAACCCCATTTCTATATTTCAGGAAACTGAGTCACTGAAATATTAGGTCAATCATCAGAGTCACAGAGTCCACATAATGCCTGATGCACCCTTTAGCCTATGTACTTTCTCAATAGTCATTAAAGGCTACTGAAAGTACCATTGGCTAAGGGACAGGTGAGCCACATGAGTTTCTAACATAGATGAGTTTCTAACTTCTTTGACTAGAGGTCAAATTCAATTGCACACTTTTGCAATTGGATGGGAAGAATATTCAACACAGAGAAACAACTGTAGAGTAAGAAAGACTAGACTCACTTGGAGACCTAAATCACAGGGAGGGTGGTGCCAGTTAGGAGGCGCTGGACTGGTTTTCTGTGACTATGCAAGAGGAAGTCCTGTCACAGGAAGAAGTTGCTTTGTAAGATAGTAAGGGCCAGATGGGAGATGGGAGAGGTTCTGGGCGAGGAGTGGGGATGAGAAAGCTGTAACA
This sequence comes from Mus caroli, assembly GCF_978045245.1. Lineage (NCBI taxonomy): Eukaryota > Metazoa > Chordata > Mammalia > Rodentia > Muridae > Mus > Mus caroli. Next base: position 141,288,825 of record NW_028227261.1, on the reverse strand, counting down.
GGAGTCATAGAGGGAGGGTAAGATGGAAGGAGGATCTAAAAGCCCCCTTTAACAGGTCTTAGCAAGGCTGAGTATTTCTCAAGTGAATGCACCTGACAGGGGCATGAATTTCAGTTCTAAAATCAGCATATAGTCATGGTTGTAGAAACAGAGACTTCTTTTGAGTTGTTCAAAAAGGGAATTGTCAGGACAGTTCCCTGTTGCTTTGAGATCCAAGAGAAAATGGCAGAGGAGAGGAGAGGAGAGGAGAGGAGAGGAGAGGAGAGGAGAGGAGGGGAGGGGAGGGGAGGGGAGGGGAGGGGAGGGGAGGGGAGGGGAGGGGAGGGGAGGGGAGGGGAGGGGAGGGGAGGGGAGGGGAGGGGAGGGGAAAGAAAGAATCTAGCCTACATTTGAAGTGTGTCAGAGGCCGGGCGTGGTGGCACACGCCTTTAATCCCAGCACTCGGGAGGCAGAGGCAGGCGGATTTCTGAGTTCGAGGCCAGCCTGGTCTACAAAGTGAGTTCCAGGACAGCCAGGGCTATACAGAGAAACCCTGACTCGAAAAACCAAAAAAAAAAAAAGTGAAGTGTGTCAGAGAAAGTGCAGAGTGAGGTGGCACTAGGCTGGCAGATTCCCACTAAGTCTAAAGCAGTCCTATTTATTTGACGTAGGCAAACATAGATGATGGGAACATGGTAGTATTTCAAATGTTTCCTTTGTACCTTCTACCTCACTCCATGAGTAGAAAGAGATGAGCACACTCATGCACTACCACCAACTTTGCTAAAGCCATCTTGGTCTGCATTCAACTTAGAAAACAAATGCTTCCAAGAGCTGTAGAGGAAGACTCCTGGGAGCAGAGAACCCACAACGCTTTCAAGAGCCCATTTGGTCTATCTCTTTGCCAGAGGGGGCATTTCCTAAATCATCCAAAGAAGAAAATTGTCAATTCTATTTTTGAAATATCTCCACAGATGGCATTCCATAAGCTCCCCTGCTAATTTGCACCAGTGTTTAATCAGCCTGACTCAAAAAAAAGTCCATCCTTACAGCTAACTCAATGCTCCCTTGTTAGAACTTAGAAGTGTTTGCTTCTCCATAGGTAGAAGTGCAAAACAACCTAAGAACTCAATAAAACTCCAATTCAAATGTTCCCAATTTCTGAAAAATGCATGTGACATTTCTAAAATAAATTCTCATTTGTATATTAAATTTTTCTTGTAAGAAAGAAGAGCCCTCATGTCAACTATGGAGAGTGAGTCAATAAACACTCAAATGTCCCTTTATTCTGAGCAGGAGTAATATATAAAGAAGTGACTTAGAATCACTGAAACTAAGTTTTTCCAGAAAAAAGGAAATACCCATTAAAGTTAACACTAACCCTTGAGAGCAACACTCAGCCTTTCACATATATTGCGTACTATTTTTCAAAATCTCCAAATGTACACAGGTTGGTTTTTTATGAAAAGTATTTTTTTTGATTATTCACCTACTTACATAATGCTGTGGGATAATTAGCTATTACTCAAGCCAGATTTCTACAAGTGACTCTTTTCAAATGACATGAGGCTGTGAGGAACAGGATAGGCTGAAGTACCTGAAAGCAAGCAGGGCAGCAAGGCAGGTCATTAGTTTTATTGTGAATGTTGACTTGGGGCTAATCTTGTGTCTCCAAACTGGGTAATATTTCATTATTCATGATGGTGTGGCAAGAATAGATGCAGGCACAAAAGTTACAAGGTAACCATTAAAATGGGAAGTCTGATTCCCATTGTTGTGTAAGGTACTCTTAGTAGCTTTGTGGAAGTTGTCTTGTTCTGGGCCCTTAAGATCACCAGTTCTAAGGAAAGGCATCCATTACAAAATTAAGAGATATAACATCCAAGGTACCAATGAACCAGAAAGAATAAATACCAGAATCAAAATGTTAGCTCCAAAATGGATACCATCTTCTATATGTTTTCAGAACTATGAAGAGCACAACAGTAAATGTGGCCAAGCACCTATCCATTCTTTAAGCAAAACACACCAGCAAATGACAGAACAAGAAGAAAATCCTGCTCCTTCACCCATATGATCTCATGATGGATAGACACTGTTGGCTTACAGGCAGTGCTGCCAGGCTCCTCCCAGGGACCTAGCCATTACCTGCCAGCAGGTATGGGCAGTGTATAAGAGGACTGCCCCACCACCCCAGTGCGCTCTGTGTTACCAAGTGTTCCATTATACTTCACAACAGACACACTATGCTATCATTTTTTAAAATGTCCACTCCCTAAAAAACATGTTCTTCTTGCAGCATAGTCTCCTTCCCAAGGTAACATTTTCAACTTAGAACCACATTTATTAGAATTTTCATGCATCCACTGGCTAGTTTTATCTCAACTTGACATATCTAACTTGAGTCCTTTGAAAAGAGGGAAGGGACTTGAGAAAATGCCTCTATGTGATTGGGCTGTAGAAACCCTATAGAGAATTTTCTTAATTAATGATTGATGTGGGGGGGGGCAGAGCATTGTGCATGGTCTCACTCTTTGTCTGGTATTATGAGAGAGCAGGCTGAGCAAGCCATGAGAAGCTAGCTGGGAAGTAGCACTCTGCTGTGGCCTCTACATCACTTCCAGACTCCAGGTTCCTGCCCTGCCTGCCTTCCGTGAAACTGCAATAAAGAGTGAGTGAGACAGAATCTTTCCTCACTCAAGTTGCTTCTGGTCATGGTGTTTTATCACAGTGACAGTGACTGTAACTAAGAAACACAATACTGAGGGAAGTCTTATCTGAGAAATGGGAAATCTAAAGGCAAATAAGATGGCATCACGGGACAAGAAAAGCTTGGAGACAAAAAGATCATCGTTTAGTCAACAGAGAAGCCTGAGCTAGGAGTCTCTGAGAAGCCTTGTTTTGATATCTGAAGATTCCATAAGACACACATTTAAATTCCTGCTTTGTTGAGCACCAGCTACATCCTACAGATAAGCCTCAATGTTCTCATCTACAAAAGGAGGATGGTAAACCTCGGGGGGGGGTAATTTATGGTGACTTCGTGGGAAAGAGACATGTAAGAGGCTTGGAATCATGTCTGTGAAGAAGGCATTAGAAGATGCTGCAACTCCCATGAAGATTACAGGAAGAAAAAAATGTGCCTGGGACAAGCTTTCAGCTGCTGTCAAAATCCCCTCAAAGCCAGAATGCAGAAGAGCTTGACCAGAAGAATGTGGGAGCTATCCTGGCAACTGGCCATTCCAGTGTCCCTAGTAGGTCTTTTCTCGTTCCCCTGCCACCTCCCCCACTGCACACCTTTCAGCTTCTCCTCCAACCTTTATGTTAATAAAGTCAGTAATTGCCTTTTCTGGCAGTTCATAGAGAAATGCTACTCCTGACCTCCTAGCCTGCTCCTCAGAAAGGAAAATGCCCTTTGGTTTTCAGAGACTTAGCACCCAGCCTCTGAACAAGATGCCTCTCTCTTAGCAGATCTTTTCACATGTGATAAGCTTGGCAAGTTGCCCTGGTAAGTGTCAAGCCCTGAATGTTTTTGTTTTTGCCCTGGTGGTCCTGTGGAGTTACTGGAATACTTCTGGAGATCTGTTTTGTATCAAGTGCTCAGCCCAGGGTGACACTGAGAAGAAGCAGGTAGAGACTGAGAGGGGCTCTGGACTTCATCTTGTTTAATTCTGATAGCTGACTCCCTGTCTACCCTGTACTTCTTAAAGCTCCCTTCAATCTTTCTCTGGCCCCTTTCCTGTGGGCTCTTCTCTATTATAGGGCAATCTCTCTCTCTCTCTCTCTCTCTCTCTCTCTCTCTCTCTCTCTCTCTCTCTCTCTCTCTCTCTGTGTGTGTGTGTGTGTGTGTGTTCTCCCTTTTCTTCCCCTGAGAGGGTTGTCAAAACTCCTTATCTGTTGATGAATGAAAGAAATTTCTCTTGGGCGGGCTAGACTTGCTTAATGCAGCCCTGGTCAGCACTGGCGGTCATTGAGTTAAAGGAGCATCAAAAGTCAAAGCACACTGAAATATCATAGTTGCCTGTTGTGCCAGGAAGTGCCATGGGCTGACGTTTTCCTCCAGGAGGGGTGGAGGGAAGGGCGTGTGAGGCTAATGGAAGCAGTCTGGCATTCTTTCCCTGACATGGAGACACCCAGTACCAGATAGTTTTGTCCTTGGCGTCTGCATTAATTCCACTTTTTTTTCCCCTTAAGCCATGCTGAAGAGTTCAGCTGTGTTTTAATTTAGTCAAATATCAATCAGTGAAAATTCTTTTTTATATGGACTTCTAACATATTTGAAGTGAGATTCATTTTCTTAAGTTCCTTGAACCTCAACCATCCAAATCCTTTTTTCTAACTTTTCGAATTAATTTTGAATAACCATCAGCACAAAGTAATATAAAAGAGGTATTCCCACTGGTGTGAGTACTCCATGACGTAAGTTATGTTTCTCACGGTCCCTTACAGTGTCCTCCGTAATACGCATTCTCACTTAATATGGAATAAATGATGTAAGTCAAGAGTCAAAGAAGAGCCCTCTTCCAGAATCTCAAGTGACCATTGTTCACACAAATCAGGAAGAGGAAACTGCGGAAGAAACCAGGAAAGAAAATGATCTAGTTTCAGAAGATGAGGCTGGTGTTGGCAGGGAGATGGGAGGGCAGGGAGATGCCAGGTGGTCACCTAGCAACTGCCAAGAGACTCATTATGTCACAGTCTCATCATTAATTTACTAAGTACTTACAAGTTGCTAATGTGCCACGAGTACACTCTTCTCACCATCTGGGGAAGAATGCTGGGATAACAGTTAACAACACACTGTAGGTCAGTGAGGCTGAGTTTAAACCCCAGCCTTATCTGTTGCTTTGTGTGACCAGTTTCAACTTATTCTATCACTTCAAACCTCTATGTGCCCACCTGGAAAAGGGATATAGCAACAATAGCTACTTACTTGTATAAACAGAGTCTTTTTTTATTGTGGATTTATCTTTAAAAGTGTGTCAACCTAAGCATCTGTCATTCATTTTCCAGAAAGCCTGATAGCCCATATGTGTCTGATATAAATACTAGATACATACATACATACATACGTACATACATACATACATACATACGTACATACATACATATGTACATGCATACATACATACGTACATACATACATACGTACGTACATGCATACATACATACATACGTACATACATACATACATACATACATACATACGTACATGCATACAAGCTGCAGAATGAGGTGGTTCTCACCTGTTCAGCACTTGGAGGCTGAGGCAAGATGTTTGCCCTGAAGAAGAGGCCAGCCTTTTCTCAAAAATTACATACACATAAATGGTTTGTTTATTTATTTTAAAAACAAAGATGGTTCAATAAAATTAAAGTAAACTCCCAGAATACATAAAGTTCACAAGTTTTCCCTTCAAGAATTAGGAAGTCCTTTGCAAGGATTCTGTTTGTTTACAAAGAGCTGTTTTCTGAAATTGACAAGTTATAGTCGATACATTGTCTGCTATAGAATGGAGGGAATATAATTTTATTCCTTGTACCTGATATTATAGATTCATCAACGAACTAGCAATCTAGTGGAAAAGCGGCCTACAAATGTCTTAGGAAGAAAAAATATGTGGCCATTTCTGCCTGTGGCATTCAAGAATTATGACTTTTGAAGGTTTCTGTCTTAGGGACTAGAAAGACTAAGGATTTGGACTTATGTCTCATTCCACAGTACACATACATAAATAAATCCATCTCTGCCTGCCTGGCAGATCTGGTGGTTTCCTAGCTCCCTGCTTAGTTGGTGGTTAGCTCATGATCTGAGAAAATAATCTTACTGGAGCTAAAACAAAAACCCACCTCTCCATTTTCTGCTCTTTTGTTTTAATTGTTTTCATTCTGAATTTTAAAGTTTCTTTTTTTTTTCTTTTTTCTTTTTCTCTCTTTCATTAACTTTCTCTGTGACGTCCCTGTACTTTTGGTCATTATTTGTGGAGTCTCACAAAGACCTTGTGTAACACGGCCCCATGTCACTTCACACAGAACATTTCCCTGTGCTCTTGCTGCTTCCTGTCCTCCCAAGCAGGCCTGGCTATGAGCCCAGACACAGGTACATGTGGCACACTGACTCGCTGCCTCTTCCTTTTATGACCCAGATGATCATTTAATGTGTTGAGGGTCAAAGTGCTCAAGACACACTATGGAACACAAAAACCTATTCTGTGGTAAGTAACCCCAATGAACCTACACATACCAAACAGGACAATGTCTAATGTCTGCAGGGCCCTGGTGTTTATGCTGAAAGAGGCTTTACAGATCCTTCCCATCTACCTCACTTGGCAAACAAAGAAGTTGAACTCTAAGGAAAGGAAGGGCCTGACAGGGGTTGTAGATAAGAGTTATTTATGCCCTTTAAATGTAAATTTGGGGCTTAAAATACCAATTTGAGACAAAACAGACTTTTTAAAAGGAAAGGGAACAAGAAGAAATCAAGAAAATTCAGACACCTAAGACTGAGATCAGGAAGAAATTGGAAATACATTGTGCTGGGACTGGAAGAAGCCTAGGAAACAAGAGTGCAGTGTATTGTGAGAGGAAATTCATTAGAGAAGAATACTAAGCTGGAGATAGCAGTTCAGGAAAGGGAACTGAGGTCAGAAACTGTGTAGAGAGAACTTCAGAAAGCCAGGATAAGAGGAAATTTCTAGGAATAAGCAAGAGAAAGCACAAAAGGGAAAGTCAGTGATAAAGATGGCTTCCATGGAAGGAAGTCGAGCAAAATATTGGAAATGGTTGATCTTTCCTTAAGTCAGTTAGAGGATTCAAAGCAGGACATTACCTCTTGCAGAAATGGTGGAGAGTTGGCCCTAATCTCACTCCTTTACACAAATGAGATTACTATAGAATCCTGCAAGCCATGTGAAACCCATGTCTCCACACTCCAGGATAAAGAAATTTTACATCCTAAAGAATTGGCTAAGCATATCTCAAAGATGATGCTTGTCAACTAGACTGTTTGGGGATGTTAGTTGGTTTATTTGTTTTGCTGTGTTTCCATTACTTTCAGTTATTTGGAATTGGCAGGGTTTTTTTTTTGTTTTGTTTTGTTTGTTTTGTTTTTTGTTTCTTGATTTTTGTTTGTTTTTTGTTTTCTGTTTTTTGTTTTTTTTTGGTTTTTCGAGACAGGGTTTCTCTGTGTAGCCTTGGCTGTCCTGGAACTCACTCTGTAGACCAGGCTGACATTTGAGATTCAATTGTTGTGGATGGGCCTGGTGCTGTTCTTGTGAACTAATCCCCTAATGAATAAAGGAGCCAATCACTGGGCTAGAAGGCGGGACTTCCGGGTTGGATGGAGGAAGAGAGGAAGCAGGAGCCAGTTAGGTCTCTTTTTGGACAGCTTGAGGGTAAGATGTAACTGCTAGAGTTTCCCAGTATCATGGCAGATCCGAAAGGATTCACCACCGAAGTAATCAGATTTTTTTTTTATTAGATATTTTCGGGTTTTTTTGTTTTGTTTTGTTTTGTTTTGTTTTTGTTTTTCGAGACAGGGTTTCTCTGAGTAGCCCTGGCTGTCCTGGAACTCACTCTGTAAACCAGGCTGGCCTCAAACTCAGAAATCCGCCTGCCTCTGCTTCCCAAGTGCTGGGATTAAAGGCATGTGCCACCATACTGGCTAGATATTTTCTTTATTTACATTTCAAATGCTATCCCGAAAGTTCCCTATACCCTCCCACTGCCCTGCTTCCCTACCCACCCACTCCCACTTTTTGGCCCTGGCATTCCCCTGTACTGGGGCATATAAAGTTTGCAAGACCTAGGGGGCTTTCTTCCCAATGATGGCCGGCTAGGCCATCTTCTGCTACATATGCAGCTAGAGACATGAGCTCGAGGGGTACTGGTTAGTTCATATTGTTGTTCCACCTATAGGGTTGCAGACACCTTCAGCTCCGAATCAGATTTTAAGAAGGCTTATAAGACGAGGTTTTAGTTGTTGCATCCAGAGATTGAGTTCCCATTATTTCTGAACTTAGTTTGTGTTGTGTTTTCCTTCACACTGCAGCTCGTCTGGGTTCAAGAGAGAAAGGTATGGCGGCAGATGTGCACCAAAAAAAAAAAAAAAAAAAAAAAAAAAAAAAAAAAATTGAGGCATTGGGACTGGAGTGTAAAGACCCGAGAGTGGGAACTTTGCGAGCTGGGTGGAGAGATTATGGAGTTCTGAGTCAGAGCCCCCACAAGATAAAAACAAGTCGGCCATTGCCAGCCAGTGCATGGTGGACCAGGCTGCTGTGGCAGAGGCACAAGTGCGAGAGCGTGACAGATCAATTTAAAAAAAAAAAAATATTTCCCGCAACTATCAATCATGTTGACTAGTGCTCACTTTAGAAAAGGCCACTGATTGAAAACAAAAGTAAGGATGGGTGGTCCAAGTCTACTTCTCATGATAACTAGTGGCCATTGCAACTCCAAGACCATGGCAATAACGCTGATCTCCATTCTGTTTCCCATGATGCATGAGTACTGATGGAAACGTTCAGAAATCCGTTATGCTTTTCATTGTTGCATGGTTATAAAACCCTCTCAAGAGTAAGGCATGCTATGAAACACATGTTTATTATCATGAAAATATTCAATAACTATTTATGGAACCCTGACTTAGAATAGAAGGCCATGAAATACATGAAAATACTTAAGTAAAAGTAGTTAAATTTACAATCTCTGGTTTGATTTATACATTTCTAGCAATACATAACAAACAGCAGTTATTTAAAGTGTAGAACTTGCCGTTGTTTTGCTTCAAAGCTTTAGGAAATTTTGGTTGTATTTTGGTCACCAGGTAGGTGAGGTTGCTAACTTAATTCCTTAATTCAAATGGAAAGCGGGGACTGTAACGAAGTGATTTTAAAAAATAAAATAGTATCATTACAAACTACAGACATAAATAGTAATTTTAAAAAAATGTTATCCATGCTAACTATGGTTTATTTCTACATAAAGTCAGCAAAACAAGGGGTAAAAAAATAAATGAGAGTTAAGATGAATTATTCAGATCTACCAAGTGTCACTCAAGCTGTTCTGTTTTGAAGATTCACTCATTAATTTATTCCTGTGGATAATCTTACAAAACAGCTACAAGACACTTAATAGTACAAAATGGTAGGATGCTGTGTTTAGCTCCATAAAAGCTAAAAAGTCTGGTGGTGCTGAAAAAAAAACTCTCTCAACATAAATTTCTCTGGTGGAATCCATACTGCAACTGAAGTTGTAATCAATGTGGAGAAGCAGGAAGAAATGTAGGAGCCATCTCCTAAAGTGGTGACATCTAAATAGGACCTAACAAAAAACAGAGCAGCTGTGAGACAACAGAGCAGATAAAGGACATTGTGGATGGACAGAGATTATAACCTGCATTAAATAATACAGATGTTAAATGCAGATGTTATAATGTGTCTCCAACTCAAATATACAAGAAGGAAATCTAAAAAATAAGTCAGCAAAATTAAGGAGATGGGTCAACTGTTAATGATGCTGCTGAAAAGTCATTTACGTTTGTGTCCAGGCAAAATCAGATGTCACCCCTTACTTCACACTAACTTCTGTTAGCAGGCGAGCTCCAGATTGACAAAACATACATAAACCTTAGGAAAATAAAAAGGATTCTGTTTATAAACTCAAAAATGTGACAAGTCCATTCCTCATCAAAGAAAATACTTATTTTTAAAACTATATTCAAACACAAACCAGTGTTATGCCAAAAGTTACCACAAAGAGATAGCTCAACACCTGGGAATACAACAAAATAAATTACAACCAGGAAGTTTTAAGAAATGTCTGTGTATCAATAAGGATATATATATATATATATATATATATATATACACACACACATATAAACTCGATATAAAAATGGAAGATTTAAACCCAAAAAGTTCACAGAGAGGGAGCAAAAAATTTCCCTTAATTCGGCTATTTGGCTGTTGTCCTCCTAGGTGACTGTCAACAGATGGATAGATAAATAAAATGAATATTTACACATGGAATTATTCAACCACAAAGAAAATGAAAGTATGTTGTTTTATTGAAATTGGATACAACAGGAGATCACGGAAGTGAGTTAAATATACCAGATTTGGATCAACATTTTCCTCTCATTTGTAGATTCTAGATTGTATATTGATACTTCAACACACACATATACATCAAGCACACTGAGCACACACACTGTGCCCACATACACTCACACATACACACACACACACACACACACACACACACCACATATACACCATAAAGCAGAAGGAGAACAGAGGAAGGAAGGAGACTAACATTAAGAAGGAAGAGGAAAGAGGAAGAAAATGAAAGGTGTGGGAAGTGGGCACTGACAAAGTGAATTGCATCCTTAAAAGAAGTTGTTTATAGAATCCCTCGCTCTGTTCAATGGATATATACCAGAATTTTTATAACAATTACTGTTTTGTAATACATGGAATGTTGCTTCTATGAAAGATTGCTTAGCTGCCTTAGTAATTTGAGAAAACCAAAATTAGACAGAATTTAAGATTTATGAGTTTGCCAAAACATTAAATGTTTAAAAATAGCAGATGAAACAAGATAGATTAATGACCAATGTTACACAAAATAGTACAAAATGAAATTGTTTGAAGAACAATAACTCCCAAAAGATTTAAAGGTACATGTTTGTCGTACCAAGTTGAACTCCTAAGTATATAATATAGTGAACTCTACTAAATATGAAATGAAGCATTTTTCTCCTTTTGAGTGTGAAAACCAAAATAACAAGTACAAAACCCACATTAATCTCCATTATCAACAGCAAATTTAGCCATGAGCAATAAGCTAGCCCTATGTGTACCAACATAAATAAGTCTTCAAACTGTAACAGTGACGAAGAGCTAAGTTTCACGCTGATATCATGCATAAATCCTGGAAGGCTGCAACATGGTATAAAATGTAACATAAACAAAGTAGAAAATCATGCACATCTGAAACTCACAAATACGAAATTCATGATCATAGATAGCATGTGCCTACATTTGATAGGTGGGATTCCCCAACTTCCTGTGTGTTCTCCTGCTCATAATAGGGAGCTGGTATTTTCCACTAGTTTTCTGAACCCTGAGAACCATTCAAGAGAAGTTCTTTTCAAAAAACTAAAAATGGAGGGGTTAAAGTGATCCCAGGGAGGATCACTTCCTGTCAGCTCGTTGTCCTTTATTTTCTTTCTTCTTTTGGTGCTAGACTTCTAATGTGGGCCTCAGGAGAGTAGGTGTGCACTCAGCCAGCGGCTTCCATCTCCAGCCATAGTTGAGTTCCTTATTTAATGTTTAAATGATATGTTTGTGTGTGTAGACTTGAGGGCAGGGATGTTCAGAGGCCAGAAGAGGTCATTGAAATGACTAGAACTGGAGTTACAGGTAGTGGCACTTGACATGGGTGTTGGGAACCAGACTTGGCTTCCCTTCAAGAGCACTGTGTACTCTCTATGGCTAAGTCGTCTCTCCAGCCCCCTCCTCCTTTTGTTTTGTTTTGTTTTGTTTTGTTTTGTTTTGTTTTGTTTTGTTTTGTTTTGTTTTGTTTTGTTTTCCTGTTCTATCATTTTAACACAAAGACATTTGGCTATCAGGTGTTTTACCTTTTAAAGTATCCTCATGGTGTTCAGGTATCCTGTTCTTAAAAATAGTCTGACATTTTGATAAGATTTTTAAAAAGTCTTATGTGCCAGAGAGATTTCCCAGTGTGAAAATGTACGTGCTGCCAAGGCTGCTGACCTGCACTAAATCCCCAGGACCTGCACAGTGGGAGGGATAAACTGAGACTTACTATATTTTATGAGCAGGAGATGCAGCTATTAAACATTAATTCTACTGGTGAATTTTTTTACTGATCTCATGAGAATATGAAATCAAGTAAGAAACAACCTCAATTGCTTGTTCGTTTGTTTGTTTGTTTGTGTATACAGTCAGTCTTTCTAGCAAACAGTGTTGGCTGATGCTGGAGACCTCAGCTGAGGTTGTCAGTTAAGTGGCTTGACAGTATAATGACTATATTAGTTTTCTATCACTGCTTTGAAAAATCGCCACAAATGTAGTGGCTGAAAACTATCCAAATAAATTATCTTTACTTCTTGTAGGCCAGAAGTGTGACATGGGTCCTTCTGGGCCAAAGTCCATTTACTGGCACTCTGCTTTCCTTTCTAAATGAAGGCTCAAGAGAGACTCCATTTCCGTTTATTCATTTCCAGAGGCTGCCCACATTCCTGGGCTCATGGCCCACATCCTTTGTCTCCAGTAGCCTCTCTGCTCTTCTTCCACTTCAATATCTCTTTCTGGCTTTAAACATTCCACTTCTATTCCAATTTTAAGGACCTTTGTGAATATATTGGGCAAGCCAGATATTTTATATTAATGTCCCCATCTCAAGTACGATACTTTAATGATGCTTGCCAAGTTTTTAAAATATAGGTTATATCATCATTCACAGCTTCCTGGGTAAGGACATCAATATGTCTCAGGCAAACATTACTTTCCACAGTGACTGGGCCATAAGGTCTAGCTTCCTGAGGCAGCAAGCCATGTAGAGGCTACATCATTTCTTATGGCCCTGCCTTCAAAGACAGTATCAAGTTGTGGTTTGTCATGATAGCCATAATGCCCACAAGGCATCGATGGGGATTAGACTGCACATCAAAATGTAGGTACATAGTTTTAGCAAATATATAAGAACAAGCCAAAAATTCTAGCCAATTTGTAAAATGCAGTTTCTGAATGAAAGCTTCAGTTGATGTAAAAGTCAGCTTCTTCTACTTCTTGGTGTGGAACTAGGCCCTTGAGGAAATTAACTTTCTCAATTTCAAGCTTTTGTATGCATAAAGAAGGATTGCAATAATGCCACACTAAAAATATAATTAGAGGTATTATCAGATAACTGATAAATAATATCTAGCAGGAGGGAATGGAGATATGCCCCAGCTGATACAGTAATGGATTTGCCAGCAGGAAGACCTGAGTTCAGCTACTCACCCAGGTCCTGGGACACATCTTTAGTCCTAGTGCTGGAAGACAGAAACAGACAGACCCCTGATGCTCACCAATAAGCCAGCCAAGTTATTGAGCCCAGATCCACTGAGAGAACTTATCTTGGAAAACATGGTGGCAAACAGTAGAGTGAGATACTCAACATTGACCTCTGAGACACACACATACACACATACTCACACAGATGTTCAAACACTCACTCTCACACACACATACTCACATATACATGTTCACACACATGTTAACACACACTCACACATAGTCACACTCACACACTCATACACACACTTGCACATGAGTATAAATGAACACATATACCACACACACGTAAAGACTAGCTAGAAATCCATAAATGTTGCTACCTAGTAGATGTATGAATTCAGGCAAAGCAATCACTCTCCAACTAAATTTCTTATATGTAAAATAGTGATAAGTGTTCTGAAGATTAAGTTTAAGTATAGTTGGCAAGTGGTAAGCATTTGACAATTATATGTATAACCATAATTGCATATAACTGCACCTATAATTATAATACTTAAATGTGATGGATTAATCCTAACCATCACCCGTAGAAAGCGATACCATACTATAAAAATGAATTAAAACTGAGGCCATACGTTCAAACCTATGAAAAAGTTGTTAAATTAGGTTTTTCCATTGTGCCACAATGAAAATTATTAGCGGAAATGTATTTTGGATGTTATAGAGTATGTATGTGTGAACTGACTCACCATAGGGCGAAGACACTGGGCCTGGCTAAGTACAGTTTGAACAGTTCTGATAAAGAAATGGAGGGAAATGATCACTGGGAGACAAGAAGTTTACCATCACAGCCCAGTTTATCAAGGACTCACATAATTATATCATGTAGTCTCCCTGAGCCCTTCTGAGGCTGCCAGGGTACAATGCCTGAATCACACTCTGAGCAAAAGGCACTGCTAAGAAACACTCCAAATTAAGGCACCTTTGTTCTGCAAATTTGCCTAGCTTTGCTCTGAATAGTTTGCATAAGTCTAGCATCTAAAGTTGTATTGCTTTATAAACTTCCAAAGGGCTTATCGTCCTCATCTTAGTATGTAGAAAGTTCTTTTTCAGAAACGTGATTCTGATTGTTGCATGCAGGTTTTTGTAGGCAGAGCCATAAAGTGCTTCCAAGGCTGGAATCCCAAATGGTGGGATTTCACCACCAAAGCCATGTCTGATCATCATTAGCTTCACCAACATATCCAGCCTAGAGGCTGGGACCCTGATCTGAATGGAGCTGGAGTGCAGGCTCCATGCTCCATCATTATCATTGTAAAGGCATTCATAATGTTATCTTTCCATTTGGCTGCTACAAATAAAATCAAATCTGCTGTGATTTTTTCAGTTGGAGCTTGAAGACTGAATTAAAAGCTTAGCTAGCATGAGCACCATCATGGATTACAATCCCACTTCTTTTTTTTTTTTATTTTGTTAATTGTATATTTTATTTATTTACATTTCAAATGTTACCCCCTGTCCCAGGTTTCCCCTCTGCACACCTCCTTTCCCATCCCTCCTTACCCTGCTTCTATGAGAGTGCTCCCTCACCCACCCACCCACCCACCCACCCACTCCTGCCTCACCTCCCTAGCATTGCTCTACTCTGAGGCATCAAGCCTTCACAGGACCAAGGGCCTCCCCTCCCATTGATGCCAGATAAGTCCCCATCAGCTCCTTCAATCCTTCTCCTTACTCCTCCACTGGGTCCCTGTGCTCAGTCTGATTGTTGGCTGTATGCATGCACATCTGTACAATCCCATTTTTTAGGGTGAATAATGGGGTGAATATCTCCCATTTAGATCTTGAGTACCGCCATACTCACCTTCCATTACTCACTCATATTGGAGTCAACAGAGGTAGCATCAGGTCAACTGAAGAGCCCCACCTTTTGTGACTGCCCTGCATGGACAGTGAGAGACACAGTTCTTTACGATGCACCTGCATATTACAGAAGCTAAGGGGACATTTTATGACAGTCTGGGCAATACCACAGGACTCTGGCTGGGTAAGTTTAGAGCAAAGACTGTATTTTTGTACTCTTACTCCTAATCAAGGCACTGGTATATTCCCCAATGGAGGCTGGAATCTCATAGGGCCACTCATCTGTCACAGCTTGGGCGGCATGCTGGGGATGGGGGGTGGGGGATGGGTGTTGAGGAGAATGGGGCATACTGACATGTTGACCTGGCAGCTCAGATGCTTTTAAGTACCTGCACTCACCTGTGCATATTCACAGGCTTGAGGATATGTAACATCAGGGTGATAAAACAACAAAACCAAAAAGGACAAAAAAAAAAAAATACCATGAAGATCATCAGGGAGATCTTAGAAGATTCAGTTGTTTAGGATTCACAAGAAGACCAAGCTGCACATCTGCTACAAATGTGCAGAGGGGACCTAAGTCCAGCCCCTGTATATTCTTTGGTTGGTGCTTCAGTCTCTGAGAGCCCCAAGGGGCCAGGTTTGTTGACTCTGTTGGTCTTTCTGTGGAGTTCCTATCCCCTTTGAGGCCTGCAATCCTTCCTCCTTTTCTTCAATAAGAATCCCCCAGTTGGCTGCCTTGTCTAGCCTCAGTAGAAGAGGATGCACCTAGCCTCACAGAGACTGGATGTACCAGAGGAGAGATACCCAGGGGAGACTCCACTTGCTCAGAGGAAAAGTGGAGGGGAAATGAGGGAAAGGTTGTAGGAGGAGGTGACTGGAAGGGAGGCAGATTGGGATGTGAAGTAAATAAGTAAAATATAAAAAATAAAATATGTATATATATATATATATGTGTGTGTGTGTGTGTGTGTGTGTGTGTGTATCGAAAGAGAAGGAAGAAAGGAAGAAAGGAAGAAAGGAAGGAAGGAAGGAAGGAAGGAAGAAAGAAAGAAAGAAAGAAAGAAAGAAAGAAAGAAAGAAAGAAAGAAAGAAAGAAAGAAAAAGAAAGGGGAAAGGGGAAGGGAAAGGGGGTGAAGGGAAAGGGGAAGGAAAGGAAAGGAAAGGAAAGGAAAGGAAAGGAAAGGAAAGGAAAGGAAAGGAAAGGAAAGGAAAGGAAAGGAAGATACTGTGGTCCTCTCAGCAACACTTCATTTCCATGTTTTGAACAGATTCAGATGTACAAGTTGCAGTTAGCCCTTCTTTGATTAAATAATTGGGTTTTCTTAAAAGAGAGGGACATTAGATGAAATGCCTTACAGTGGGGAGCAGGAACTTGTAGAGCCCACCTCCAGGAGAAAGATAGGACATCAAGTGAGGGAGGGGGGTGCCATCCCACAGTCAAAAACTCTGACCTGGAATTGTTCCTGTCTGAAAGAACTGCAGGGACAAAAATGGAGAAGAGCCTGAAGAAAAGGATGTCCAGTGACAGGCCCAAAGTGGGATCCAGCTCAAGGGAAGGCCCCCAAGGCCTGACACTATTACTGAGGTTCTAGAGTGCTCACAAAAAGGGATCTATCATGACTGCCCACTGAAGGACCCAACAAGCAGCTGAGTCAGATGCAGATATTTATACCCAACCAATGGACAGAAGCAGCTGACCCCATTGGTTGAATTAGAGAAAAGCTGGAAGAATCTGAGGAGAGCGACCCTATCAGAGGACCAGCAGTCTCAATTAGCCTGGACACCTGAGATCTCTCAGACACTGAGCCATCAACCAGGCAGCATACACAGGGTGATATGAGGCCCCCAACACATATACAGCAGAGGAATGCAGGGTCTGGGTTCAGTCAGAGTAGATGTACCTGACCCTCAAGAGACTTGAGGCCCTAGGGAGTGGGGAGTTCTGATGTGTGTGTGTGTGTGGGGGGGGTATCCTCGAAAAGATGGGGGAGGATGTATGGGATGTGGAACAGTCAGAGGGTGGACTGGGAGAGGGATAAAATCTGGAATGAAAAAAAATAAATAAAATTTAAAAATGTTTTTCAATTCTAAGCAGTAGTAGGAACAAGTGAAAAATCTAGTCTTGGAATTGTTGAGTCTCCCACAGAGGAGGGAATTCTAGTAGTCTGAGTGACAACAAATGCAAAAGCAAATAAAAGTTTTCAATACTGAGCCCAGCTAGCTGTCATAACTTTCCAATTGACCAGTGACCCTTAGTCTCCAAACCAGCCAATTCTCATTCCCAATCATGTCTGTGCTTGGCTCCTGCCAGGTGCCTTGAATGGAAAGCAGACTTGTGATTGGTTGAAGCTTGAGAGTTTTAAGATGACTAGTGACTTTTGTCTGTGCTCTGCCTCTTTTTTTTTTTTTTTTTTTTTTAGAATTTAATTTTTTTTCTCTTTTTTTTATTAGGTATTTTCCTCAATTAAATTTCCAATGCTATCCAAAAAGTCCCCAATACACTCCCCCCCCCAGTCCCCCACCCACCCACCCCCACCCCTTGGCCCTGGCATTCCCCTGTACTGGGGCATATAAAGTTGGCAAGTCTAATGGGCCTCTCTTTCCAGTGATGGCCGACTAGGCCATTTTTTGATACAAATGCAGCTAGAGTCAAGAGCTCTGGGGTACTGGTTAGTTCATAATAATGATCCACCTATGGGGTTGCAGTTCCCTTTAGCTCCATGGGTACTTTCTCTAGCTCCTCCATTGGGGGCCCTGCGATCCATCCAATAGCTGACTGTGAGCATCCACTTTTGTGTTTGCTAGGCCCCGGCATTGTCTCACAAGAGACAGCTATATCTGGGTCCTTTCAGCAAAATCTTGCTAGTGTATGCAATGGTGTCAGTGTTTGGAAGCTGATTATGGGATGGATCCCTGGATATGGCAGTCTTTAGATGGTCCATCCTTTCTTCACAGCTCCAAACTTTATCTCTGTAACTCTTTCGATGGGTGTTTTGTTCCCAATTCCAAGAAGGGGCACAGTGTCCACACTTTGTTCTTCGTTCTTCTTGAGTTTCATGCGTTTAACAAATTGTATCTTATATCTTGGGTATCCTAAGTTTTGGGGCTAATATCCACTTATCAGTGAGTACATATTGTGTGAGTTCCTTTGTGAATATGTTACCTCACTCAGGATGATGCCCTCCAGATCCATCCATTTGCCTAGGAATTTCATAAATTCATTTTTTTAATAGCTGAGTAGTACTCCATTGTGTAAATGTACCACATTTTCTGTATCCATTCCTCTGTTGAGGGGCATCTGGGTTCTTTCCAGCTTCTGGCTATTATAAATAAGGCTGCTATGAACATAGTGGAGCATGTGTCCTTCTTACCGGTTATAATATCTTCTGGATATATGCCCAGGAGAGGTATTGCTGGATCCTCTGGTAGTATTATGTCCAATTTTCTGAGGAACCGCAAAACTGATTTCCAGAGTGGTTGTACCAGCTTGCAATCCCACCAACAATGAAGGAGTGTTCCTCTTTCTCCACATCCTCGCCAGCATCTGCTGTCACCTGAATTGTTGATCTTAGCCATTCTGACTGGTGTGAGGTGGAATCTCAGGGTTGTTTTGAGTTGCATTTCCCTGATGATTAAGGACGTTGAACATTTTTTCATGTGCTTCTCTGCCATTCGGTATTCCTCAGGTGAGAACTCTTTGTTCAGTTCTGAGCCCCATTTTTTAACGGGGTTATTTGATTTTCTGGAGTCCATCTTCTTGAGTTCCTTATATATATTGGATATTAGTTCCCTATCTGATTTAGGATAGGTAAACATCCTTTCCCAATCTGTTGGTGGTCTTTTTGTCTTATTGAAGGTGTCTTTTGCCTTGCAGAAGCTTTGCAACTTTATGAGGTCCCATTTATCGATTCTCGATCTTACAGCGCAAGACTTTGCTGTTCTATTCAGGAATTTTTCCCCTGTACCCATATCTTCGAGGCTTTCCCCTACTTTCTCCTCTATAAGTTTTAGTGTCTCTGGTTTTATGTGGAGTTCCTTAATCCACTTAGATTTGACCTTGGTACATGGAGATAGGAATGGATCAATTCGCATTCTTCTACATGATAACCACCAGTTGTGCCAGCACCATTTGTTGAAAATGCTGTCTTTTTTCCACTGGATGGTTTTTGCTCCCTTGTCAAAGATCAAGTGACCATAGGTATGTGGGTTGATCTCAGGGTCTTCAATTCTGTTCCATTGGTCTACTTGTCTGTCGTTATACCAGTACCATGCAGTTTTTTTTATCACAATTGCTCTGTAGTACAGCTTTAGGTCAGGCATGGTGATTCCACCAGAGGTTCTTTTATCCTTGAGAAGAGTTTTTGCTATCCTAGGTTTTTTGTTATTCAGATGAATTTGCAGATTGCACTTTCTAATTCGTTGAAGAATTGAG
The DNA here is from genome assembly GCF_978045245.1 of Mus caroli. Lineage (NCBI taxonomy): Eukaryota > Metazoa > Chordata > Mammalia > Rodentia > Muridae > Mus > Mus caroli. The sequence continues at coordinate 141,269,524 of NW_028227261.1, read as the reverse complement.
TTGGAATTTTGATGGGGATTGCATTGAATCTGTAGATTGCTTTTGGTAAGATAGCCATTTTTACAATGTTGATCCTGCCAGTCCATGAGCATGCGAGGTTTTTCCATCTTCTGAGATCTTCTTTAATTTCTTTCTTAAGGGACTTGAAGTTCTTGTCATACAGATCTTTCACTTCCTTAGTTAGAGTCACGCCAAGGTATTTTATATTGTTTGTGACTATTGAGAAGGGTGTTGTTTCCCTAATTTCCTTTTCTGCTTGTTTATTCTTTGTGTACAGAAAGGCCATTGACTTGCTTGAGTTAATTTTATATCCGGCTACTTCACCGAAGCTATTTATCAGGTTTAGGAGTTCTCTGGTGGAATTTTTAGGGTCACTTATGTATACTATCATATCATCTGCAAAAAGCGATATTTTGACTTCTTCTTTTCCGATTTGTATCCCCTTGATCTCCTTTTGTTGTCTAATTGCTCTGGCTAGGACTTCAAGTACAATGTTGAATAGGTAGGGAGAGAGTGGGCAGCCTTGTCTAGTCCCTGATTTTAGTGGGATTGCTTCCAGCTTCTCACCATTTACTTTGATGTTGGCTACTGGTTTGCTGTATATTGCTTTTATCATGTTTAGGTATGGGCCTTGAATTCCTGATCTTTCCAAGACTTTTATCATGAATGGGTATTGGATTTTGTCAAATGCTTTTTCAGCATCTAATGAGATGATCATGTGGTTTTTGTCTTTGAGTTTGTTTATATAATGGGTTACATTGATGGATTTTCCTATATTGAACCATCCTTGCATCCCTGGGATGAAACCTACTTGGTCAGGATGGATGATTGTTTTGATGTGTTCTTGAATTCAGTTAGGGAGAACTTTATTGAGGATTTTTGCATCAATATTCATAAGGGAAATTGGTCTGAAGTTCTCTATTTTTGTTGGGTCTTTATGTGGTTTAGGTATCAGAGTAATTGTGGCTTCATAGAATGAGTTGGGTAGAGTACCTTCTGATTCTATTTTGTGGAATAGTTTGTGAAGAACTGGGATTAGTTCTTCTTTGAAGGTTTGATAGAACTCTGCACTAAACCCATCTGGTCCTGGGCTTTTCTTGGTTGGGAGACTATTAATGACTACTTCTATTTCTTTAGGGGATATGGGACTGTTTAGATCATTAACCTGATCTTGATTTAACTTTGGTACCTGGTATCTGTCTAGAAACTTGTCTATTTCATCCAGGTTCTCCAGTTTTGTTGAGTATAGCCTTTTGTAGAAGGCTCTGATGGTGTTTTGGATTTCTTCAGGGTCTGTTGTTATGTCTCACTTTTCATTTCTGATTTTGTTAATTAGAGTACTTTCTCTATGCCCTCTAGTGAGTCTGGCTAAGGGTTTATCTATCTTGTTGATTTTCTCAAAGAACCAGCTCCTCGATTGGTTGATTCTTTGAATTGTTCTTCTTGTTTCCACTTGGTTGATTTCACCCCTGAGTTTGATTATTTCTTGCTATCTACTCCTCTTGGGTGAATTTGCTTCCTTTTGTTCTAGAACTTTTAGGTGTGTTGTCAAGCTGCTAATGTGTGCTCTCTCTAGTTTCTTTTTGGAGGCACTCAGAGCTATGAGTTTTCCTCTTAGAAATGCTTTCAATGTGTCCCATAAGTTTGGGTATGTTGTGGCTTCATTTTCATTAAACTCCAGAAAGTCCTTAAATTCTTTCTTTATTCCTTCCTTGACCAAGGTATCATTGAGAAGAGTGTTGTTCAGTTTCCCTGTGTGTGTTGGCTTTCTATTATTTATTTTGTTATTGAAGATCAGTCTTAGTGTATGGTGATCTGATAGAGTGCATGGGACAATTTCAATATTTTTGTATATATTGAGACTTGTTTTGTGACCAATTATGTGGTCAATTTTGGAGAAGGTACCGTGAGGTGCTGAGAAGAAGGTATATCCTTTTGTTTTAGGATAAAATGTTCTGTAGATATCTGTCAGATCCATTTGTTTCATAACCTCTGTTAGTTTCTCTGTGTCCCTGTTTAGTTTCTTTTTCCATGATCTGTCCATTGGTGAAAGTGGTATGTTGAAGTCTCCCACTATTATTGTGTGAGGTGCAATGTGTGCTTTGAGCTTTACTAAAGTATCTTTAATGAATGAGGCTGCCCTTGTATTTGGAGCATAGATATTCAGAATTGATAGTTCCTCTTGGAGGATTTTACCTTTGATGAGAATGAAGTGCCCTTCCTTGTCTTTTTTGGTGACTTTGGGTTGGAAGTCAATCTTATCAGATATTAGAATGGCTACTCCAGCTTGTTTCTTCCTACCATTTGCTTGGAAAATTGTTTTCCAGCCTTTCATTCTGAGGTAGTGTCTATCTTTTTCTCTGAGATGAGTTTCCTGTAAGCAGCAAAATGTTGGGTCCTGTTTCTGTAGCCAGCCTGTTAGTCTATGTCTTTTTATTGGGGAGTTGAGTCCATTGATATTAAGAGTTATAAGGGAGAAGTAATTGTTGCTTCCTTTTATTTTTGTTGTTAGAGTTGGTGTTCTGTTTTTGTGGCTGTCTTCTTTTAGGTTTGTTGAGGGATTACCTTCTTGCTTTTTCTAGGACGTGGTTTCCGTCCTTGTATTGGTTTTTTTCTGTTATTATCCTTTGAAGTGCTGGATTCGTGGAAAGATAATGTTTGAATTTGGTTTTATCGTGGAATACTTTGGTTTCTCCATCTATGGTAATTGAGAGTTTGGCTGGGTATAGTAGCCTGGGCTGGAAATTGTGTTCTCTTAGTTTCTGTAGAACATCTGTCCAGGCCCTTCTGGCTTTCATAGTCTCTGGTGAAAAATCCAGTGTAATTTTGATAGGCTTGCCTTTATATGTTACTTGACCTTTTTCCCTTACTGCTTTTAGTATTCTATCTTTATTTAGTGCATTTGTTGTTCTAATTATTATGTGTCGGAAGGAATTTCTTTTCTGGTCCAGTCTATTTGGAGTTCTGTAAGCTTCTTGTATGTTCATGGGCATCTCTTTCTTTAGGTTTGGGAAGTTTTCTCCTATAATTTTGTTGAATATATATGCTGGTCCTTTGAGTTTAAAATCTTCATTCTCATCTACTCCTATTATCCGTAGGTTTGGTCTTCTCATTTTGTCCTGGATTTCCTGGATATTTTGAGTTAGGATCTTTTTGGATTTTGTATTTTCTTTGATTGTCGTGCTGATGTTCTCTATGGAGTCTTCTGCACCTGAGATTCTCTCTTCCATCTCTTGTATTCTGTTGCTGATGCTCATATCTATGGTTCCAGATTTCTTTCCTAGTGTTTCTATCTCCAGTGTTGCCTCAATTTGGGTTTTCTTCATTGTCTCTACTTCCCTTTTTAGGTCTTGGATGGTTTTATTCAATTCCATCACCTGTTTGGTCTGGTTTTCCTGCAATTCTTTAAGGGATTTTTGTGCTTCCTCTTTAATGTCTTCTACCTGTTTAGCAGTGTTCTCCTGCAATTCTTTAAGGGATTTTTGTGCTTCCTCTTTAATGTCTTCTACCTGTTTAGCAGTGTTCTCCTGCAATTCTTTAAGAGACTTTTGTGCTTCCTCTTTAACGTCTTCTATCTGTTTACCAGTGTTCTTTTGTATTTCTTTAAGTGTGTTATTAAAGTCCTTCTTGATGTCCTCTACCATCATCATGAGATATGCTTTTAGATCCGGGTCTAGCTTTTCCGGTGTGTTGGGGTGCCCTGGACTGGGCGAAGTGGGAGTGCTGGGTTCTGATGATGGTGAGTGGTCTTGGTTTCTGTTAGTAAGATTCTTTCGCCACCTGGTAATCTCTGGGTTTAGTTGTTATCGTTGTCACTGTTTAAAGATTGGAGCAGACTCTGTGTTCCACTCACCAGAAGTCTCAAAATCCTGTGGTGGGTGTCGTGGGTAGCTGGGGGTGTCAGCTGACCCTGCGCTCTAGCTATGCTGGTGCTGTTCAGACTGGAAGAGGCTTGTGGCCCTACTCAGGCCGGATTTCTGCCTCCCCAACCAAAACAGTCTCAGGTCCAGCGCGATTGGACTGGAGCAGAAGCTGTGTTCCACTCACCAGAAGTCTCAAGATCCTGTGGCGGGTGTCGTGGGTAGCTGGCAGGTGTCAGCCGACCCTGTGCTCTAGCTCCTCCGGTGCTGGTCAGTCCGGAAGAGGCTTGTGGCCCTACTCAGGCCGGATTTCTGCCTCCCCAACCAAAACAGTCTCAGGTCCCGCGCGATTGGACTGGAGCAGAAGCTGTGTTCCACTCACCAGAAGTCTCAAAATCCTGTGGCGGGTGTCCTGGGTAGCTGGTGGGTGTCAGCCGACCCTGTGCTCTAGCTACCCAGGTGCTGGTCCTCTTCCTCTTTTAAATGGGTCTTGTCCATCTTGCTATAACAACATTGAGAAACTCCATGGAATAAGTCAGTAGCTGCCCAAAACTCCTCTGGCATCACTCTATGAAGCCCTTGGATGTTTGCATCATATGTTCTTTGATAGTTTCACTGGCCTCTTCCTTTGAGTTTGAAAGGGCAAAATGTGCCGGGCAGTGGTGGCAAATGCCTTTAATCCCGCACTTGGGAGGCAGAGGCAGGTTGATTTCTGAGTTTGAGGCCAGCCTGGTCTACAGAGTGAGTTCCAGGACAGCCAGGGCTACACAGAGAAACCCTGTCTCGAAAAACCAAATAAATAAATAAATAAAATAAAGAAAGGCAAAATATAACCCAAGTTGCCTTTAGTTACAGCCTCAGTCCTAGATCATACTAGTATAAATTATTCTCTGGAAGAAATTTTTGTATCAGTTATATTTCCTTTATACTGAAATTTTCTTTCAACAAGTCAATAAATAGTATAATGTTCCTGCAACTCATGTCTTATGTTCTAAATAAAATCAAGGAAATTTTACCTGTTGAAATGAGTGCATTTTTCATCATTTTTTCCATTTTCTTAAACACATGCTTCAAAGAAAGGGTTTTAGGAAATTCTCTCTCAAACTGAAAGGACTAAAGCTGTTTTATTAAACTACAGCTTTTATTTTTAACCATCAATGAGTGATGTCAATGGTAGATGGAATAGGGAGGGGTAGATCTGATGGATGAAGAAAGAAAATGTGTGTAAGGAAGACTTACGGGGTATAAATGTTACAGGAGTGGACAGTGACTTTTTATTGAAATAAGATCCACTCCCTAAGAGCTCACACTTGACACTGTAAGAGTGAGTGGCCAACAACCTGAGACTAGCTAGGTCATGAGGCCTGAGGAAAAGCCTACTACTATTGTTATTCTAAGTGAACATAGCAATAAAATGACTCCTAATGACAAACCACTATACCCATAGTCAAAAGTATCTCTCTCTTTCTCTGTCTCTGTCTCTCTCTTTGTGTCTCTCTGTCTCTCTGTTTCTCTGTCTCTCTTTCTCTCTCTGTCTCTCTCTCTGTCTCTCTCTCTCTCTCTCTCTCTCTCTGTCTCTCTCTCTCTCTCTCTCTCTCTCTCTCTCTCTGTCTCTCTGGCTTGCTCTCTGTTAATACTGCAGAGTTGTTTTATTCAGAACCATGAGTGTACATGTCTTTTTCTGTTATGATTGTGTTTGGGCGGGAGAAGGAGAAAAGACCATTGTGATGATTACCATTGACTACCTCCCCCCCAAAGCATCTCTGAACCCTCGTCAGAGATGCTTCTCACAGTGGATGCTAATTAACACGAGACCTCCAACTGGACAGAGGAAAAAACACAGGAGTGCTTATCCCTCAATGGGATGTCTTTATCAATCCCTTTCTCATCAAGACCCAGACTCTTGGCTATGAGAAGAAAGAAAGATGCTGAGAACCAGAGGCAGTGGACAACTCCAAGGAAATAAAGTCTTCCAGATATTGCAAGGTTTATGCAAATATGAACTCACAGAGACCATGACAGCATACATAAGATATACATACATGAATAAGCCAGACAAAATCCCAGCACAAAGAAGGGACAGTGGTCACAAAGTTCCACCCCTAACCAAGAACCTATTTGCAATTGATACCTGCTAAGAGAAAGACAATCAGTTTCTCCATTGGAGTGGCATTGTGTATGTCAGCCACACCCAAATGCAGGCCCCTGATCAGGTGAACTTGGCTAACCCAAAACAAACTCCACGGTTGTTGTGTGCTTTTTGTTGTTGTCGCTGTTGTTTAATTTTTGCATTTGTATCATTTAGGGGCATTGTTTGCTTTTCTCTTGTTTTAATTTGGGTAGAAAGGTTTGAAAGAGGAAGAGCATGAAGTTAGGTAGACAGGGGGTGTGGGGAATTCCTAAAGGAGTTGGGCAAGGGAAACAATATGATCCAAATATGTTGCATGAAAAAAAATACAGCCAACCAGGAGGGAGAAAAACTCAAAAGTTCTTAAAATACTTGCTATCTCACCGTTTACAGGATGAATGCTCTCAGGTCTTTGGCAGATCCCATCTCTATTCCACACTTTTTCCTTCATCTTAAAGATTGCAGACAAGTTGTAGATGCTGAACACCTCCAGAGTTTCCTGATCACACGGAGCACATAATTTGTAGTCTCTGAAATGTTCCAGGACCTTAGAACTATAACCCCATCCACGTTTAGTCCTTGAGCAAATGCCACTTTCCCAGTGATGCCTCTAAAAACCCTGAGGTTCCTCTAGGGTTCCTCTCAGCCATAAATATGGAACTTGTGGCTTTTCCCAGTCTCTACATTTTTTTCTTTTTAATCTACCTTAAGAATTCAAAAATGAACAGTGTATTTACATTTTCACCCTTATTTCTTCCCTATTGAATTTGCCCCATATCCCCTCCTTTTCAAATGTACTGCATTCTCTTCTTTTGTTATTACTGTTACATACAGAACACCCCCCACATATGCACACACAAACACACACCCCTACACCACCTACTGAGTTCAGTTTGAATTGTCTGTCTGTATGTATGTTTAGAGGTGCTCACTTGGTATTGGATAACTTATTGGGGAGGTCATCCCTGTAGAAAACTGATTCTTGATCAGCTGCCATTGATTGCCTGCAGCTCTTAATCTAGGGGTAAGATCTTGTGAAATTATCTCTGTCCAGTTACCATGTCAACTCATGTTGTCATTATGCAGATCTTCTTTCAGCATCCACATTGTGAAATTTCATGAGTACAGCTTCCCTGACTTCTTTAGAAGATATTGTCAGCAGGTATCATGCTTGAATGAAAGAAAGCTAAGAACATGGCTGCACCTAGGTATGGTGGAGATGAAGGTTTATTTTGCATAATAGGGATTGTATAACTAGATGCAGAGACATCTGGAAGAATCCAGAGTGGACATGGTCAGACTGAAGTGGACCAGGTAGGGAGTGTGCGGGAGGGGAAAGAGAGGAACCAGGAACAGCAGCCAGGAAGTCTAAAGAGTGGATTATCAAAATGGTTGGATTCTATAGGGAAGAGCAATCCAGACCAAGGTTAAAACTGAGGGAAACTGGGAGAACCTGGCAGCCAGTGCCGTTAGCTTCAATATGTTAAATAAGCACTTTGGCCATTTTTCCAGGGTTTGCCACCTAATAATGATCTTCTAGCATTTACAATCTTCCTTTCCCTTATTCTCTGTAATGTGGCTAGCTGTGGATCTTAATAGTAGCCTCTATCTGTTGCAAGAATAAGTTTCTCTGATATATATAATGTTGTTATTATATATATATATATATATATATATATATATATATATATAAAATGTTGTTATGCTACAAAGGTGATAATGGCCCCTCAAGCAAAGCTATGTACTATCTGACTAAATCACCTACGCCAACAAAACTTCCCTTCAAGTTGTAGGCCAACGGAATCCAACAGACCCACAAAATAATATAGGCTATTGCCCTTTGCTTTGCTTGCCTCGCAGAACTTGGAAGTAAGACTGTATTGGAGAAGATACCACATACTTCAGGCACAAAACTTGGAAGGATTGAGCTAGATTTGAAAGTGACTTGGAAACCTCCCTGAGAATTAGTTCTGATACTGTCAGAAGATACTGTGAAAGCTGCAAACAGAGGAAAGCAATCAGTAGTCCCACCCAGCTGTAATGTCTGTGAACCACGACTAGCCTGTTAAGATAGCTCCTTTGATTCAGTAGTGGCATTTCTGTCCCAGGGCTAACCAACAGCTGTCTGACCAGATGTGAAGTCCATTCACTAGAACCGTATTTATGCACGGTAGAGCTAGCCAATTCCTCCTGGCTAAAGAGGTCATATACCCTAGCAGAGAATCTTCTACTGCCATTTTCCTAATAAACTGTAATCCATAGTGGTCAAATGCCAGAGAAAAGGTGACCATGGAGTATCCAGACCAAACAGTACATGTAAAATGAAACTCAGACACCAAAGGCTCAGGGAACATTATCGAAGCTACTCTGCAGCTATGTAAACTTTACAGAAGGGGAGACCTTTTTCTGAGATGTTACCTGGTCCAGCTCTTAGTCCTGAGATAGGCTCAATAAACACTTTTTTTTAAAATAAGAAAATAATGTCCAATACTTAAGGATCAAAGCTAGAGAGTAAAGTAAATGCTAAGAGGTAATATGGCTATTCCTACTTAGGAGGTCTTTTAGACAAATCTCTAAGTGACACCTGAGCCCCATAGTACTTCCAGCTAATGAGGTTATAGAACAGATGAGGCTTACAGCAGTTGTGTCAAGTTTGCTGTGGCCTTTTCCAAAAGACAGGCCGGCTGTCAGTGTCAAGGGATAGCAGAAGACACCGTCAAATGACTTGCTTAAAGACCGTCCACTTAGATGACCTGCTTACTAGCTATCTTGAATTTATACGTTTCAACAAAGCAGAAGAGGACTTCCTTTGCATTTTAAGTATAATGAAAGGAGAGTCTAATTGTATATCACCTGGAACTAAGGTTTTCAGCCTCAGGCGGGTAATAGCAAGAAGCAGGGAAGGTAGAATAGTTGCTTCCCCTCACTCAGTGTTAAATGGATCCTCAGAGCAGCTCCTCTGACTCCATGTTGCTTCCTACCTCATTTCCAGAGTGAGCAAAGCCAGCTAAGGAGGGAGAGATATTCAGAGAAAAGAAGTGATTACTTCTGGGACACCGGAAGTATACCAGCAAATACTGAGAGGTGTTAGAAGGACTGGGGTAGAATAACTGCTCTTTCTTTTGTACAGGTGCTTCTACTTTGGGGCAGGAACAGCTGCTGGACATCTGGATATCCTGTTGATTCTAACTGTTCCCTGGGGTGAGAGGATAACACAGATAAAGTTGCTCATTATCCAAGAACACACAGCTATTGGGCAGGGAATTATTGAAAAGCAAAACAAAACAGTTTTAACATTATAAGATGCAGGAGATGCTACCAGGAGTTCTTGGTCTTAGCACTTAGAAAAGAAGAAACTCACTCCCAGAAAATGCCACTTTTGCCAGAGGATTTTCTGTTGCTTCTTGAGGCTTCTGTTTGGCCACCTGCACAGGCCAGAAGTTCCATAGAGTTAATAATCCCCAGGGGAAGCCCTTAACTAATGAGTAGCTGAAGCTGTTGCATGAACACCCAGCCCACTCCCCCACCCAGTGTTGTGTGCATTAATTCTAAAATGAGTTATTTACCCGAGGCTCCAAGAGTATTCTCATGAGATCAGGCAATATCCATGCTTGGTGGACAATGGTTTGAGTAGGTGGCATTTATTGGATACCTTGTTGTCTTATTTGGTTACTTTTCGTACAGTGTCTTGTTATATTGCCTAGACTAGCCTTCCTGCCCCAGACTCCCAAGTACTGATATTATAAGTGTGAGTCATCACGTCTAACTTTCTTACCCCTATGAAATAAACAAGCTAGGTTCAAATTAGGATGTCAAGTGGGCCTCTGGGGAGTTTAAACTGAGAAACTTAGGCAGCTTGGAAACTGAATGTACCCATAATCTCACTTAAACATGTGTCATGATGGTCTTAATTTTGGTTGAGAAACCATGCAAAATATGTTCACTGCAAAAAGAAATATTCCTTCATCTAAGAGTATATCAAAACCTTTGGGAAGATCTAATATTAAGCCTTATGGAAACTTTTATTTTTCTTGATTAATAATAAACATGCCACTGTAACCTGGAAGAGTTTACAAAACATATGTAGACACAACCTTCACATTTTTAATGTAATAAAGTATCAAGAAATCTGCTAGTCTCTAAAATCCACGTTCTAATCTCACCAGGGACAACTCCAAGGTTGGAGAATTAAACATCTACAACCTTCAAGTGACTTAACCTAAGAAGTGACTTATCTAAAATATCGCTGATAATGGGCTTTTCAACTGAAGCCAATTTGGATATCACTTATAATTATCATGTAAAGCTTGATCCAGTATTCTGCATCCTCCCATCTTTGCTTCTCTGCTGTACCCACTTGTCTTATTATCTATTATGTGTATTTCTAGATGGATTGGGAGAAGGGAGCCCGTCTTTCTCTGAAGATACAGACAGAAGGTTACTACGGAGAAAAGCCTTTTCGTAACTTCATTTATCTGATTAACCAGGGTTATTCTTTTTCAGGAGACAGGAAATGTCCTCACTTTTTCAGGCTGGCTTTTTCTGCAGCTACCAGCTGTCATAGCCCTCCCTGTGTTGTAGCAGACCTAATGATTTGCCTCCTGGGACCCGGGAGAACCTCCTCTTGCCATCCTGGAGAAGTGCATATGGCTAGCGTGGATGTGTGTTACAGATCTGTATCATGTCCAGTGTAGGTGCATCTGTCTATGTACCCACAGGCCTTCACCTATGGCAAATCTTATCCAAACACTCATGTGCTCTTCCTGAAACAAGATAGACCATGCACATGCAGCTGCATCTTATAATATATGAGATTGCCTCCACCTCCCACAGGGGCCAAAGCTGAACTTCATTCAGGGAGCCTCTGTCCTTGTCATGTCTCATCAGGAGTCTCAGATGTGTACGCACTTGGGGCTGACCTTCCTAAGCTTATGGAGGGAGGGTCTAGCTTCCCAGAGGGCCAGTTAACACAATTCAAATTGTCATCCTAATGGATTTTGAATTAAAACTATTTGGGGTTGACAAAATGTAGAGCTTAAGCTTTTTGCCCATTCGAGAAACTGGGCATCAAATGATGAAAAGCTGGAAGATTTTCTTCAAGAATTACTTATTTTTGAAAAAAAAAATGAAACAAAAGAAGCCTCAGAGCTGGCATTTAGATTCTGTTTGCCTCTTTCCTCAGTTCCTCTGTAAGGGGATGTATGTTTCTTAATTTTTTTCATTCATTGAGGGCAGTGGATGCTGGAAACATCTGTGAGACTCCCAAGGATCTCATGCCTTCTGTGGCCCAAACGGCTACATTAGAAAAAAATCCCAATTAGCAAAATTTAAATATAGAATTTCTTTGGTGATCCTCCTTTCATATATTTTAATACCATGATCGATGGCACAAAAAAAGCAAGAGTTTTCTCAGGTTGCTATATATTTTTATTTCCCTCCAAATATCAATGCCACATCAACTGTTAATCTGAAAAACCTCATTTAATGTCAGCTTGCTCACAGTTTTGAAAATTCAGGTAATGTATTCCTGTTACTAATTGTATTTGAGAAAGTGTTATTAATTTCATATATCAAGTTCGTAGTGGCCATCTGTTCCCTCCGAACTGCTACGTCTCCCTCCATCTGCCCTGGTTTTCTTCTGCTAATCGGGTGGCAAGGGCTCAGATGATCGGGAAGTTTCTTCCTGACTTTTGATTTGTCAGTCATCATCAAGCCAGCTGTGCATTTGTAACAGGCTCCTCCAACGGGTGCTGCTGAATTTAAATCTGTCTGCTTTGCTTTCTTGCTTTCTTTTTGGGGTTTTTTTTTTTTAATAAAACTTTTTTTTTGTCAAAAAAAAAATGTTTAAAGGAAGCCAGATTGTATTTGCTGCCTCTAATTTGGCTGCATCTGCACCCTCATGAATATAGATGAAGGTACATGGCCAGGATATTATTAGGGACTGCAGCAAGCAGAGAGGAATTTTAAATGTGGCAACACACCATAGTTTAGATTTCTGAGAACATTAGGACAAACTAACGTGAAACTGCTGACATTTGCTAGCTTTGAGTTCAAGATGAGTTTCTGAATCTTAACCACACGGAGGATTCTTTCTTGATTACATCTGCATGGATGTATGTGGTTGTGTTGGAAGAGAGCGGTTCAGGAAAGGACTCTGGGAAGAAACAAAATGGAAGTGATTTCCTTCCTATCAGACTTTCTTCTCTTGTCTCCTGTATGCCATAGGGTCAGAGTGTTGGTAACTGCTAAGTTAACTTCTCACAGTTGAACACGTGGAGTTAGCTAATGTCAGGACTTCCAAGTGACTTACACTTATTCTGGAATAACATGTGGAGCTTATTCATTTTTTTTTCAGATTGATTTTTTCTGATCTGGAGGTAGAGTCAGGGCCTTACACATATGAAGAACACTATTCCATCTCCATCCTGAACACCAAGACTTAACCCCTTGGAAACTGGACCCAGCATGTCAGTTTGATACTATTTGTAACTGTTTGAATGTTTTATGCTAATAGCACTGTATAAGATATCAGTCCTCTTTGTTGACAACCCTTTGTCATGGCATCAATAGGCAGTCACTCATCTGGGGCCTGATCATGAGTAGACATGTTTTATGTTACTTTCAGAACGACTCAGTCTAAGTTGCTCGGAGAAACCTTTCAACCCATGTTCAGGAGAGTACACTTTTAACAACAGAGAGAAAAGTCAAAATAGTAGGACAATTGTTTTGAAGAGACTTGCAGTATGATGTCTGCATGTGGTCATCGTCTATGAGTTTCCTGCAGTGGTTATTAACCACAAACGAGCAAACACTGGCAGATAGAGAGACGTCACGTCTTCTACGAGTAAGCACTTTGAATCATATTAGCTCTAAAAGAAAGCAAAGCATTAGAATATCTATTATGCACCTGGAAACTTTAATTTTTTAAGACAAAATTTTGTTTTGGCTGAAATCAGAAGCATGGATTGCAGCGGCATTGCTTAGAGGCAAGAAGGCATGGAGAGGTGTTCTTCGGAAAAGAATTTCTCTCAGGCAGGGGCCAATTCAGGGCAGCTATAGCATCTGTACTGCCTGCATGAAAATTGTCAGGATAATAGATTTTAAGTGTCTATAACATATGCATACAGGTGACATGTAGTGCAATGCACTGTATAGCATACTATAAATATGTACTAGTTTTACTTGTTACCTAAGTTTTGTTCTTCTACTATAATCACAATTCTTCTGTATTAAAGTGTAGTCATTTTTGCTTTTAATAGCAAGGAAAATGTTTAAAGCTATATTTCAAAATGGTAGTTTACAACAAAGGACAAGGTCATCTATTCTGCGACCTGTGGTGGACTAACCAGAATCTCAGTGGTGGATGTGGGAGGGACTCATGCAACCTCATGCCTCTGTGCTGAACTATTGGCTCTTGAAAGATTCTGAGTGTGTGTGTGTGGGGGGGGGGCGGGTGAGTCACTTCCTTCCCTTGCATACCTGCTAACGAGCCCACCAGTCTCCCACCAATAGTTCCAAGTTTATGGTCATACAATTTAAAAGCAGGGGATCATAAGTAGACAAGCAAAACAAAACAAGTTGATGAGATTGCAGAAGGATGATTTGTAAGGAAGAGATGGGGCTAATGGCAAGGAGATATAAAAAAGGATGGGAAATGAGAGTGACTGGAACACATTATTTACATATATGAACTCCAAAAACAAGTGAATTAATAAACCTTTAGAAGGAAAACATGTTGAGTCCTAAATTCCTGGTACCTATAAATATAAATGTTTGAAATGTGGGCTTTTCAGAGGCAGGAAGGTAAAATGGAGCCTTGTAATATCGGGATGGATCCTAAGTTTATGTCACTGCTGTAGGCGGAGAAAAGATACCCAATAAGGCCTATGAAACAGAGTGGGAGAGAAGGGGATGCAGATGCAAGGCAAGGATGCTGAACACTATTCAGAACCCTAGGCACTGTGTTTGTGATAACTTGTTCTTATAACCCTTGGGTTACACTCCAGAATATAATTTCAGAAATAATAAGTGAATCAGTGTAGTTTTTCAACTTTGGAGAAGAGAAAATGTATTGTTTAGTTTAGTATAGTTCAGTGTAGTTTACTGTAGTTTAGCTTAAACTTAGTTTAGTTTGGTTTAATTTAGAGGTAATAATGTTTAATTTCACCCTGGGAAGCCACAAATCTTTGTGCTTCTTAGCACCATGGTGAAGAGCATCTCCTGTCAATTTTAAGTTTCAGGAAATGCATCCTGTCTTTAATTGGTATCCTACTGCCAAACAATTGTATGATAAGAACATCTTTTCTGGCTGTCATCAGTAGTGATGTGATCAAAATGGAAAGTGATCTAGGAGCCATCAGTTACTCAAAGAGTAATGAGAGCCTATCCAGCAGCCTTCCCTCCTGGGCTTGCTTCTGCTCCCATCCTCAAGGGTTTGTGTCTACCACCTTGGATGCAGTTACCATGCCAGAATCAGATCTCAATTCCATTGCCTGTTCCTTGTATTTTCTTGCTTATGAAGATCTCCTTTGTACATCTGCTTCTCTTCTTAAAATATCTAAGATGCCAACATGAGGCCCCCTCAAGAGGATGCTAAAATTTCCAAGTTTGTCCAGCATAGAAGAACACAAAATAAAAGAAAAGAATACCCGACATAAGAATATTACTTGAATCTTGCTGATGTTTGCTATAGGGATATTTATCTTTTTGCCAGTGTGCAAATTCTGAAATTTGGAAAGTCCCCTTCCTTCCATTATCCTGGTTGGGTTAGAATCTGTTTTGTACTTATATTTCTGCTGGTATAGACCTGTGGCTGGGTACTTTATAAATGAATGAGATATATTATTAGTTTTTGAGGTCCAAGGATAAAGAATCCACAGGTGAGCTTCCTAGTGCATCCTTTTATAGTAGAAAAGCACAAAGAAGCAGTGGGTATTTGTGGATAGAACACTTTTGCCAGAGAGGAAACACAAAGAACACCAAATTCCTAGGTAATGTCCTCCTGTTTTGGGGTAGATAATCCTCCATCTCTTCATGAAAGTGAACCGCATTTTTTTAAAAGACCAAGCCACTTATCAACACACTCACAGTGAAGACCCAACCTCACTATGAGTTTAGATGGAAACAAAAACCCACTCAAACCTCATCATTTTCTCACTCATTCTGATCAGCTTTGGATTAATGCCAATGCTTAGGAGCTCTAGGAAACAGTATCCTCCAAGTTATCCTGAATGCCTTTCAATGCACGTTTGCTAGTCAAAGTGTGGTTTGCGGATCAACAGTATCAATATCACCTTGGTGTTCATTAATAATACAGGATAATTTGGACGTGTGTGATGTTACATGTCTGTAATTCCAGCACTTAAGATGCAAAGCAAGAGGGTTGTGGGTTCAAAGACAGCCTGAACTAAGTGGTGAATCTCTGTCTCAAATTAATAACAAATGAAAAAAAATCTGTTTTAGGCCAATGAATCAGTAAAACAAAATAACACAAACCCCAACAACCACAACAAAACACCTGATAGGACATGCATACAATTTGCTGTGTGTTAAAGAGTAAGAAACAGTGGCACAAGCCGCTATTTTGCTTTCCTTTGGAATTTTCAAAGTAATGTCTTTTGGCACTCTGACAATTTCAAACAGAGAATTGGGACTATTTCTACTCTAATGACAATATCTCTTGCCCCTGCATATAGAGCTAAAAATCCTTGATATTTATAGAAACTTTGTGTGAAAAGCAAGGGGAAATATGGACCAATGAATATGGGTATGTCAGTATTACCACCGATGACTGCTCATACACCATTTTTCCTCAGAATCGTATTGATGATATCAATAGGATATTAACAGCACAGAAGGAAAGACCAGACCCATTTACATGGCAGCTCTGTTTCCTTTCCCTGGGTAGATAATGAAGTAGATTCTCTTTTCCCATGACACTGGGCTGCCTGATATTTTGCGGTGTTACACGACGTGCTTCAGCATCACTAATATATCCCAGCTGGTCTCAACAGCAGGAAAATGTGTCTGGGGGGCGGGGGTTGACTCGGTTATGGTTACGCATGCTCCAACAGAGGTGGCTCTGTTGTGTCTATAATTGGGTGGGGGTGGGAAGTCTGGAGGGGGTGAGAAGAAAGAATGAATGAAGGAGGTGGGGGAGGCAGGAGTGAGGAAATCCCAGGAGTTCTGGGAACTTGAGATTTTTCAAGCTGTCATTTACCTTTGCAAAGTTGTGGTTGGTGGCTGTGTTTACAGGCTGTGGATCTGTAAACAGCACATGTACAAACCGTTAGCTATTGTTTTGAAAATGGCAGTATGGCCAATCATTTCAATTTCTGTGTTTAAGCATGAGCCAGATGACGCTATGTTTTATTTAAAACTGGGCATGTATCATCCAGGGTGGATACCTGTACCTCTCAAACACTTTCATACTCTGTACTATGCCATATGGTGCTTGCTTGCAGGTTTTTAAAGTGATTGCTTACTGCCTAAAGGTAGCTTGTCTCAAGATTATAATCCATCTCTTGCTTGAGGGCAGAAATGAACCCATTAATTTAACAGCACACTAATGGGATTGGCAGAGAGATGTTAATTCTATCCACTATTCCTAGAGGATTAGTTGAATAGTGGTTAGATAAGAAGGAAAACAGGGCAAAGCATCATTGTGAAAGCTCTAGGGCCATGCCAAAGATGTGGCCAGTGTGTTTTTTTATGTACGAAGCCAATCATTGCCTAGAGTCATTATTAAATTAAGGGATATTTTAATCTATCAAATTATAAAACAAATTGTTCCTATTTTACAACTTTGGAAGAAAGCCTGTTTCTTGCTCTGTTTAATCTTTACAAAAACCAGAATGTCTGCTAACATTTACTCACTTATTATAAACTAATATGTATGTAATGACAGGGTCTCATGAATCTCTAGCTGACCCTGAATTCACTAGTTAGCTATGCTGGTCTTGAGTTACTAATCCTCCTGCCTATAGATCCGGAATCCTAGGATTACAGAAATGAGTATCCACGGTCAATATGTGGGATGCTGTGGATCAACCCCAGGACTTCTTCCCATACAAGGAGCCTACCAATTCAGCTACACGTTCAGCCCTTATTATATATGTTCAATAAAATTGATATGTCTTCTAGCTGTTCAATTCTAAGTCTTGACAATATTTGAACTAGTCTTGAACATGTACAAGATCCCTATCTCTCGAATTGCCTTTATAAGTAAGTATTTGGTGTCCATCTGAACAAGATAGTGCCTAACTTTGAAATGACACTCACCAGCACATTCACCTGTGTTCCTTGATCCTTGGAGTATGAAACAGTTTTGTGTTCAATGATGCTGACAGCTAGGATGGAATAACCACCCAGTGAAGCCTGACTTGAGGTCTGATAAAGGTCAAGTGGATTTTTGTTTCCTTAGAGGAGTGCTTGTCTAATCCTTGAGACTCCGATGGCTAAACTTAGTTTATCTTAGTCATCCTCCATCTATTTGAAACTGTAGGAAAAAAGAACTGTTCTTGAGTTCACTGGAAGTTTTAATGCTGCCCTTACGTTCCAGTTATGTATCCTTCAGAGAAAACAGATATTGGGTCCCCTGTCATATCTCCAAATACCATTACCATTTCATTCCCTTTAATACTGGTATTCATGTGAAACTAATATCTTCCTTTAAGGAAATAGCAATTTACAGCAGGGTTTCTTATCAGGTGATAACTATCTAGGTTTACTTTTTAAAGCCCCTTCCTGTTAGTGTAGAAAAACTGCAGTCACCACAGCAGATTAGCTTTCCCCCAGTGAGGTTCAGTCACTCCCTTTTGTGTTTGGTTCTCTTCTTTTGTAAACTGTGATCAGTAGTGTATATTGGGCGGCCTGGGAAGGGGAGATTAAGTTCTCCTCAGCTGGCCATCCGAGGGTGGGGTTCTTTAACATTGTGACTAACAGATGGTGGCAAAGCAACAGGTGCACCCAGATCACTGCACCAAGCTTTTTACATCTGCTGGGAGCACAGGCAGCATGCTGGCTGCAGCTTCCCCCACTCCAGCTGGGTCCTTGGCTGCTACCAAGCATGCTGAAGACAAGGTGCAGAAAGAGGGAGGCTGGTGACCTTCAACTATTAACCCACAGATATGATGTGCTTCAGAGGATAATCGGGGCAAGAATGCTTTGATCTGAGTATTACACACTAGATGGAGAAACAAAGGGTGCAGACTCTAAGGTGGAGTGAATAAATGACCAGCAGTTTTGCTAGCACAATAGGCTTTTCAGAATCAGACAGCTTCCTTCAGCAGAGCTACACATTTCCACTTTCAGCCAAGTCATTGGTCTGAATTCATTGCCTACTGCAAAACTGTTGTTGGGTAGACGAAAAGTATTAAAGGCAAACATTTGCCCAGAGAAATAGTTACGACAATTCACCTGGCTGTAGCCAATATTTTCCATGTATTTACCATGGTCAGGGGTTCCTTGAGTTATTACATCATATTTATAAAGCAAGCCTATAGGGTAACAGTTCCATTGTTAGGATTTTAAAATGGAAATTAAAAAAAAAAAACAGAGATATTGGGATTTACAATTGCAAATAAAAAAAGCATAGTCAGCATTAAGAGATTCAACTTTATTGTGACATGTTTCCCGCAAGACTATTGTGTGCCACCCTCAGGCTTCTGAGCCAATTGTCCAAGCCACATTGGCTAAACTCCATAGCACCTGCACTTATCAGCTATGCAGAATGGTTAACCTCTATCTTCTTGACAGAATGGAGAGGGAAAATGTAGGTAAGTTCACCAGAAGTTGCATATCCATTGCTAAATCTGTATTGAAAGCATTGTACTGTTGGTTATGTATAGTTTCTGCTAGGATTAGGCACTTCAGTGGTTCTTAACCTGTGGGTTCTTGACCCCTTTGACAAACCTGTTTCACACGTTATTTATATTACAATTCAAAACAGTAGCAAATTACAGTCATGAAGTAATAATAAAAGCAATTTCATTGTTGTGGGTTACCACAACATGAGAAATTATATTAAGGGGTTGAAACTTAGGAAGGTTGAGAATCACTGATCTAGTTCCTTGCATCACAGACAAGCCAAGCCACCATGCAATTTCACTAATCCTAATCATTAACTTTATTTACAATTTGGGATTTCACAGTTTAAGAATTCCTTCTCCTATATTCTTGATTTTACAGAAAAGGAAAATTACCCACTGACCCCTGTCCTGGAGTCCAACTGTCCCACAATACCAAACATGGTCTGGAATGCTACTGATTAGGTACTGATTCAAAATTATATTTCTATACTAGATTGCTTCATTTCTATTTCTATGTCTTCTATACTTACCTCTCTAAAGGATTTTGGGAAATATTGTAGCAGGCTAACTACCACCTCCAGCCTCTGTTATGAAGGCAAGCCTTCTAGTCTGCTGATAAAGGGACAAACCCAGTAGGGCTGTATTTCAAGATGAAGCTACTAACTTGGGCAACATAAAAGATCTGAACTAAAGATGATCATAAGATTCATAGATGATTGTAAAAAAAAACCTCCAGTACCTGACTTGGGAAACCTTTTGAGTTATTGGCCAGGGTTGTCCTTGGATCTCCAAAACAAACGGCTAGTGTAGTTGCCTTTAAAAATATACTCCAGACACAGGACTTGGAGGAATTGATCTAGAACCTACTTAGAAGCCTCATCTTTAAGGACTAGATCTCATACCCTCAGAAAGTTCTATTCTAGTTGCCAAGGAAGAAAAGTACTCATTAGTCCTACCCAAGAGTAAAGCTACAAATGACAATAATAATTAACATGGCCACGTATCCTTAAGGTGTAATCATAGTGGTTCTACTCAGGTCTAACCAACAGCTGTCTATTTGGACATTCAGTAGAAAGGCTCATTCAACAGAAAGGAATTAAGATGTGGTACTAAAACCTTGACAATTTCCCACTGATGGTGACATCATGAATCCTACAGGAGATCCTGCTACCGCCAACTTCCCAGACCAAGATAATTCCTAACAGTATTCTAATTACTTATCCTTACACAATCAGAAAACTGTAGTTGTCACCCCTCATAAATGATGCTTCTTGCTGCCACAGACACTGACCATTATAGAGCTCCACAGTTCATCAAAATGTAGATAAAAGCATGCTGTGCTCAATGTCAAGTGCTCAGGGAACATCACAGAGGAGAGAACAGGAAGATTGTAAGATCCAGGGTACCATGGTCTCTATTGTGAGACAATGTCATCTATATATGACAGAGAAACTACATATATAAAATCCTCAAAATATAACTGCTTAAACAAGTCCTTAACAATGACAACACCAGCTGACATGCCAATGAGGATGGAGACAACCTCATAAGTTTCATCCCCTAGAAGGATAAGAAGTTTTCTGCAGGGACAAGCTTCTGCTAGCCATAATGAATAAAGAATAGGTCAGTAATGTGAGGGGTGGTGTTGTAGAGGAAGATGGAGTGGTGAAATGATGTAAATACACCACTCATGTATGAAATTCTCAAAAAAACCATTTAAATAAATAAAATAATCTGATATAACAGGGAGCTTGATATGGAAAGCAGAGGGACTTGGGAAGATTGGGTAAAAAACTCATAGGTTACTGGAGGAAAAAGAGATGTATGTCTTAAGACTGTTGATAAGAACAAACTAGAAGAGCTGAGGAAGGCCGAGGTCCTTTCACTTTAATTGCTACTTGAGTGGATAATCCTACATTCAGGAACTGGGAAAGTTGATTCAAGATGCATTGACATTGTAGGGCGAGGGGAGAGAGGAAAAAGGGATGAGGGAATCTCAGTGGCTTGCAGTCACAGAGGGCACAGTTGCTCGATGACAG
Source organism: Mus caroli (assembly GCF_978045245.1). Classification (NCBI taxonomy): domain Eukaryota; kingdom Metazoa; phylum Chordata; class Mammalia; order Rodentia; family Muridae; genus Mus; species Mus caroli. The sequence continues at coordinate 141,248,688 of NW_028227261.1, read as the reverse complement.
CACAGAACTTTAGACACACTGGATATCTTTCTACTTTGTTGGAATGATTGGCAGCAAGTAGAGACCCCCCCCTCTCTCTGTCTCTGTCTCTGTCTGTCTCTCTCTGTCTCGGTCTCTGTCTCTCTCTCTCTCTGTATTAAAAAAATAAATGTGCAATAAGATGCTAATGCCACAGGAGTTTCAGTAGTAGTAATTGACGAAAGCTTGTAGCAGCCTTGTTTTCCTTGGGAATTACCAAAAGTGTGGCTAATGTTATTCAAGAGACTGACACAATTAAAAATAATGGGCTCTTTCAATGAGAAGGCATTACCTAAATTAAACCTAGTTGGTGTTTTCTCTCTTTTTTCCTTTGAAAGTGCTAAGGAATTAATGAGACTCATTTGTGTAATTTGCCAAGCGATTTAGGAGTTAAATCAGCAAGGTAAGGTGAGTTTGAACTTCATGTATTGAATTTGATATGCTTTTTTAATCGTCATCCATATTTAACACTCACATGCGTGGGATTGAATGTCCCTTTGTATTACTCTTACATAGTAGCCACATCTATTTGTTCACTCATAGATGACACTTGTATTTATCTACCTTTTTCTGGCCTCCCGGAACTTCGATGTCTAATCCCCTCACACAGCCTTCCTATAGACCTGCCAAGTCTCAGAGCCTCCAGTTATATGGGTGTTTTGGCACCTGCATGTTGAATACAGTTCATATAGCCTGGTGGGTTTTTCAAGGGTAGTGGAATGGAAACTCAGTTACTGTTGACTCAAACTAAACAGTTATCTATCAAACCGTAAGTCCCCATCGGCTCCATGGTGTATTTAAAATTAGGACAGGCACAGCAGCCACTTGTCTTAGTGAATGCAGTGGCTCGCCTTGGGCCACACAGGAGCAGCCAGGCACATTGCCAGCTCCTATGGTGCTGGAGTTCCAAGACGGAGACTCAGGGAGCCTCATTTTGAGTTTAGATGGATCTTTGAACAGTGCACATTGCCATAAACTGCAAAAAGATTCCCCACAACAGTATTAACCCCACAGCTAAGATTAGATGCTTTTCATCCTCAGAGCCATGATCTGCTCCTCTGGTGAACGCTGAATACCAAATGTCAGGACTCTGAGAGAACAGGTGTACCAACGTGGGCCTGGGTCTTGAGGAAGGAAGGTAACAAGCAAAGACCAAATCCCAAGTTCTTGGTGTAGGCAGGAGCTTTTAAACAAGTGTGCCTGAACTTAGGAAGCACAGAAATGCCCTCTGTGGCATGCTGCCTATCCTGCAATTTCACGTGAAGGAGCACTTCATAAAGCATAGTTATTTCATGGAACACAGGTCTCCAAGATGTGCCATGCGAAATGTATGCTGCATCACACTTCTGCTCTGGAGCTTAGAAAGCTCCAGAAGTATCCTGTCATAAAACATACAGGTTAGCACAGGGGTTCTCTGTTCAGCCATCAAACTATTCTCATGCAATTCCCTTTCATCATCTTTGAAAATACTTTTCACTTGGACACACAGTGGGAAGCACCCATCCAAGCAGTAGTTCAGAAACAACTGCCATCGTGTAACCCCCCAAACACAAAGGGTACATTTAAATAAGCTGTGACCTCCCCTGAAGCAGCAGGGTTGAATATCTCCTACCCATTTCTTTTCATAGAAGCCATTGTTTATGTCGATATGTACATGGATGGAATATTGTCACAAATGAATGGATTTCCTTCATACCTCTTTATTAAAGAGATCATAGCAATATTATATTTTTTGTGGAAGCATTTACATTTCTAGGTGATAACCTCAACATGGGCCAAATGCAGTAGCTTGCTTGTCAAATGCCCCTGCTGCTCTGGAAGTATGATGGAGTTAGCGTCTCTCTTCTATTTGAACCTAAGTGAGTTTGAGAAACCACGGGTAAGATCAGAGCTATGAACTGCAAGCCAGATGCTTTCAGTGGCTTCCTGCCTATATCTCTTTAGCAGCTCCACTGTCCACCACCCACACTTGGAAGGGCTCTGGACTTAGTCTAATATTCTAGTGTTGTCATGTTGAGATATGATTTAAAATACATTGTATGAAAAATTCTTTAATAAAAAATTAGAGAAAACATACATGAAGAAAAAACTTGTAATGAATTTTACAATGGTGTTATATTTTCATTCTACACAGGGTCTTGTTAATCACATAGGTGTCATATATACCTAGGGAGGATGAGTCTGTCTTTTGTGCCATTTCTGAAGTTGCCTGCTTGGCCTGCCACAGGATACCAACCATAGTTGTCACCTCTAATTAACAGCTTAAATGCCTTCTGACAGCAAAGCCTGAAGCCACTTAAGATGCCACTGTGCTATCACAGAAATATGGACTTCAATGTCAGGGCCCTCACTACACACTTTACTGAGGTTTGGATCTAAGCTCCATCACCAGCTCTGAGGCCACCTTGGACATCAGTACCATTCGTCATGTGCACAAGAGCCCATGGGAGCAGCAATGGGGACAGGTGGAGCGTGCATCTTTCCTGGTTCAGGCATCTGTGTTTGTATAAAGGTGCACATATGCTGTGGATGACCCTGCCCAAATCTCTCATTTTTAAAAGGATAACAATGTTTTACTATTTCAAAAGATACCACGTGATGGAAAGCTGCTATAAGGAATCCCTCAATACTTCAGACTCAGTTTTCTTTTTTTCTTTGTTCCATTTGAAAGAAGTAAGAGTTTATTTAATAGTTCATTTCCCAATTCTCTTGTTTTCTTTGAAAGATTTAAAACAGCATGTTAATCATACAAATAATGGGTTTCATTATGACATTTCATACATGTGTATATCGTCTGCTAATCATGTTCATTTCCATTGACCTCCCTTGTCCCCTCTCTGCTCATCATCATCCTCCATGAATGTGGAAGCTGCTGTTGTCGGTGGAGACTGATAATCTTTTTTTTTTTTTTTTCTGAGACAGAGTTTCTCTGTGTAGTCCTGGCTGTCCTGGAGCTCACTCTGTAGACCAGGCTAGCCTTGAACTCAGAAATCCATCTGCCTCTGCCTTCCAAGTGCTGGGATTACAGCCGTGTGCCACCACGGCCTACCTAATTTTTTTAATTGGATATTTTCTTTATTTACATTTCAAATGTTATCTCCTTTCCCGGTTTCCTTCCATCTGGGAAACCCTCTATCCCATCCTCCCTCCCCCTGCTTCTGTGAGGGTGTTCCTCCACCTACCCACCCACTCCCTTGATTCCCCTACACTGGGGCATCTATTGAACCTTCATAGGACCAAGGGCCTCTCTTCCCATTGATGCGTGACATTTTCTAAAAACAGATATTTGTGTTCTTTGAAAAAACAATGAAAACACTAAGTGCTTGTTTGTTTCTATTTACACAAGAATAATGCAAATATAATGCAAATAATAATGTAGACAATGTGTTTCTGAAGCATGAACTCTTTTGACTGGAGGCAGTCATCTAGCTGGTATATTCAGTATTCTTGTCCTGTGTGAAAGGCTTTTGTAGACTTCTCTTGCACTTAGCCTGTCACAAATGGTGTTTCTATCCTGGCGATGCTATAACTTCACTTCTCTCATTTATAGTCATTTGGAGTTTACATTTCAAGTAGTATTTATTCAGTATGGTACCTTGATAAAAGTATCTAATCCTAAGACTCTGGCACTCATGTATTTTAACTTTTTATTAATATCCCAGGGCTGCTATAACACGTTACCACAAACTGGATGGCTTAAAACAAGGAAAAATAGTCTTCCACACTTCTGGGAGGCAGCAGAAAGAAAATTGAAGATTTTGGCAGGCTTGAATTCTTCTAGAGGCAATGGAAGAAAATCTCCTCTTGCCTTATCCAGGTCTGGGTAGCCACCAAAGAGAGCACCACATAGCTGCAAGGGACATTACAACAATCTCTACCACAGTCTTCACAACACTTGGTCCTGTGTCTAAGTCTTAGAACTCCCTATGTGGTTCTTTCATGAGAAGATATATCACTGAATTAAATATTATCTTAAAAACCTAGCTGATCTTATATAATATAGAGGCATTTATCATATTTATGTCTACAGTAATCATTTTCTTTCAAATGATGCTATGTTCAGATTCGGGGGTCAAGGTATGGATGCTCATTTGTGGGGTCACCATTTGATCCATGACACTATTCTAATAGATTTACTTAATCTTGTTCAAAATCACTTTTTACTGTCTTCCTCAGAGAAGTTAAATACTTACTATATAATTATTGGATTTATATAACCTTAGGCAAAATGCATAAAGCCTGTCCTGCCATAAATCCTTAGTGAGTTATGACTACTACCATCATCATCACCACCACACAATCATCATAATGTGTAGGATTTACAATTACTGTCTATGTTATAGGTTAAAAGTTCATACTAAAAAAAAAAATACAAGTTCCCCATGATGGAGACTCTAGGCTCAACTACCCAATAAAACCTTTGTTCTTCAAAGATTAGGTATACAGATATTCACTATGTAAATTTCAGATAATATAAGGTCAATCTTGAGAGTGAACACTACCTTGAAAATATATTCTAAATACCTTGAATATAAATCTCTCCAGATTATCCATTCTACAGTAGTCTAGAGCCTGGCAAGTGAATGACAAAAGAATCAGTTTTCTAGTAATCAACAAGCTGCTATTCTGCAACCCTTTATATACCTTTGATCAAAGAACAGTGTGTTAAAACCAAGTGTTTGGGGAATGCAAAAAACATTAACAGCAGGAGGCCTATCAATGGTGAATTTTTATTTGTAGCATGAAGGCAGAAAGTGAATTCATGACAGATGAAACAATAAAAGGTATTTGCTGCCTAATACACCGGGAAGGTAATGTAATTGAACGATTCAACTCAACATACTATAAAAGATACAAGATTTGGTTTGTTATTTTATCCACCATGGTGTTAGCACACCATGCAGAGATGGCCTTGAGCTCTTGATGATAGGAAAGTGGCTGTAACAGTTTCAAGCTTTCTACCTGCAATCCATGTCATCATAAGAAAGAGGAAGAGATGCCCAGGAATTCTAGAGAGTGAAATGATTAAGCAGACACACAAGATCTTTGCTTATATCTTGCTCATGATCAGTGTATTGCATGATAATCCCTGAGTTAGTCTTACTGAACCATTTCCACATATAATGTGACTTTCTCTGAGCTGTATGTACTGGTGCAGTGTGATGACTGGATGGTATGTTTATACTGATACTGTGAGACAGAACTATGCAAGGAAGGAACATGCCTTTGTAGCTGATAATATGAGGCAGTACTACTGAGTACCAGTTGGATGTTTTTGCTTCCGAACTTATAGTCACTATAAGATAACTTGGTCTCCAGGAATGTATGGAAATGCCATTGGGTTTTAACAAAGGCTAGGATTAGATCTGATGAAAAGAAAGCAAGAGGTAAGGGGTTCACTGCTGTTTTTACAGAGATCATTGTAAAACCACATCATGGACCCTTAGCTGTATAAGAAGGAAAACAACGCTATGAGAGACTGAACACCATGATGAGATGGTAATTTTATTAATTGAAAGCCTTTGAGGTCAAAGAATGTTTGAGTGAGCTGAGTGTGTGGCTGATGACAAAGAGGATGGTGCTTGTCTGTCGAGAGTTCAGTCATACTCGGGGCATTATGACCGGGTCAAGTGAGTATCCATAGGATGCTTAAGAAGACACTATTTATGAGCAAGTCATGACACTGGAATGACTTGGCCATTGATTGGTCTCTCCACAGGAGCTCCATGTGTTGCTGTGTGGTGAGGTCATCAGCAAATAATGGAACAACTACCTACCATAAAGCAAGTACAGAAGCCCTAAGGGAAGCTTAAGACTCCTATTTATGTCCACTTACCAAGGACTGTGGCTGTGTGCACTGAGTAGATTTCCTCAATTTTATGCCAGGCATGCTTGCCTAGAGTGGAGTATCACTGTTATGGTTGAGTCACTTAAGAGATTCATAGTATAATTTCATTTTTCCTCAATGCTTACAGTTGACAGATGACTGATTAGAGAGTTAAAAATAAAGAGATAATGTGATTGACAACTTATAAATACCAGCGATTGTTGGTAGCACTCAAATCTCTTCAGTGAATTTTGCATATTTCATTTTTGGTTAAGAAAGGGATGGAGGAGAGAGAGAGAGAGAGAGAGAGAGAGAGAGAGAGAGAGAGAGAGAGAGAGAGAGAGAGAGATGCTGAGGGAGATCGGAATGCTCTGAACAAATGAAGACAACATTTCCATCTGGGGTTTGTGCTTTTCTGAGTGTCGACTCATTTTGATAGATTATTAGAAAACTCATATTTGCTCATAAATGTGAAAAAAATAGCAAATGTAAAATTTGCAAATTTATTCCTAAATGTAGTTAAATTCATAAATATTTAGACATTTTTCTGTAAAGCTTCTAATTTATAACCTTTACATGAATCTATAATTTGGTATAAAAGCTTCTAAATGCAGAAGTAATGTCACAAATGTCTATAAATATGCACATCTCATTTCCAAATGTTCTACAAGCCATTAGATGGGGAAGCTGTGAATGTGAAATAATTTGATTTTGTGGAATTTGCTCTACATGACTCAGGACAATGAAAAAAAAAACATTCGAGAGATAATTTTAAGGCAGGGGGTAAGGTTATTGCTTTCGAACCTCAAAATATGCCTTAAACATATTGACAACGTGAATGGGCAGTGGTGGCAAACGCCTTTGATGCCAACACTTGGAAGACAGAGGCAGGTGGATCCCTCAGTCTGAGATCAGCCTGAACGACAGAGCTAGTTCAAGAGCAGCCAGGGCTACACACAGAGAAACCCTGTCTTGAAAAATAATTTGAGAACATGTTAAGAGTGGCCATTGAGAATGAATAAACAACTAGTAGAAATCTAAGAAAAGTTGAAAGAAAAAATGCCAAAGAAAACCAACATGCAGTAGGATGGTGATTCCATATTTCTGAAACTCTTTAAAAAATAACTTGTGAACTGCTATTAGTGCATTTTTCTTCATATTATTAAAATATATTAGAAGTATTCAGGTAAGAATTATTCCCTCCGACCTGCTTCTACTCTTCCCAGCCTCATTCCTGGGAGACTCAGCAGCTCCTTTTCTTCCCAGCTGCATTCCACTCCTGCACGGCGGACCCTAGGAAAGAGAGGTGCTTCTTCAAGACACTTTAAGAAGCTCCTCTGACACGTTGTCCCCAGAGTGAGTCAATAATCATTTACCCATTCCTGAAGTAGCTACAACACCCAGAGAATGGAATGCATCACCTAGCCAAGGCTGGCCCTCTTCCTAAAGTCTGGGTGGGGCCTTGAAGGCATGTACAGCCATGCTTATGAAAGGGGGGTATTTCTCAGTCCAGCATGAAGGCTGTAAGCAAGAATAGATTGGGATGTATGTTGAACAAGAAGAAACTAAAAGTGCTCTTCATGTATGCTCAGTGGATAAAATGGAACAACACAAGAATGGGTCAGTGTTCGTCAGTTACTAGGTTCTTAGATCATTCCATCTTTAGCAGTGGTTTACTATTACTGCTTCTCCATTGTTGAAAAGGACGAGCAAAGGTATTTAATTAGAAAACCAGAGATAGCCTGGCAAATACAGAAGTGGCTGCTCACAGTCATCTATGGATGGAACACAGAGCCCCCAATGGAGGAACTAGAGAAAGTACCCAAGGAGCTGAAGGGGTCTGCAACCCTATAGGTGGAACAACAATATGAACTAACCAGTACCCCCAGAGCTCATGTCTCTAGCTGCATATGTAGCAGAAGATGGCCTAGTCGGACATCATTGGGAAGAGAGACCCCTTGGTCTTGCAAACTTTATATGCCCCAGTACAGGGAAATGCCAGGGCCAAGAAGTGGGAGTGGGTGGGGAAGGTAGCAGGGCTGTTGGAGGGTATAGGGGACCTTTGGGATAACATTTGAAATGTAAATGAAGAAAATCCTAATATAAAAAAAAGAAAAAACAAACAGAGGATAGAACAGGCATTACTCTTCAAAACTGTATCCACAAAGTTTAAACCAAACAAAATCTGAGATTTTTTTTCCTTTCATCCTGCTAGCAACACCAACACAAACACATGGGTCAAGTACGGCCTTCGTTTGCAGTTGAACATGGTCAGTGCATACCACAGAGCAAAGACCGTGCCTACCAGCTGCTTCTGTCTGCTACCAACCCATTGGTACCACAGTTCAAGGAGTCAATATTGCTTGGGTTTGACGACACTACTGCTATTCTATAGAAGGGACTCTTGATATTTTGTTTATAAATGTGGAGAGTGTTCTCCTACCTTCATCAAATGGGTCCCATTCAGAATTCAGATCACTGTTTAATCCTTCTGAATTTGTTTGATGTTTTCATTCTTCGCAGCCCTATAGGGACATGTACTTTACATTTATTTATTCTTTCAAAAGCTATACTATCTTTTTAAATTAAAAATAGATTCTTCTATAACACAATATATCCTGACCAGTTTCCCCTCTCTCTCTGGTCTCCTCTATCTCTCCTCTATCCCAGATCCATACCCCATTCCCAGTTACTGTTCAGAAAAGGGCAAGCCTCCCAGGGATATCAACCAAACATAACCAAAACAAGATACAATAAGACAAGGCAAAGGCCCTCATGTGAAGGCTGAACAAAGGAACCCATCATGAGGGAAAAAGTCCCAAGATCAGGCATAAGCATCAGAGACACACCTACTCCCACTGTTAGGTGTCCCACAAAAACACCAAGCTAACTGTCATAACATATATGTAGAGGACCTGGCACAGACCCATGTAGGCCCTGTGCTTGCTGATTCAGTCTCTGAACCCCTGTGAACCCTGCTTATTTGATTAGGTGAGCCATGTTTTCCTGGTGTCCTCCACCCGCTCTGACTTCTATAATCATTTCTTCCTTCAGTACCTTGCACATGGCTGGAGGAGCTCTGAGGGAAAGGGATCCCATAGAGACCTCAGTGCCTGGATGCCCAGAAACTGGAGACTGAATAGCACAGAGACTAGGTAGACAAAACACAACTGGCCAAAAGGAAAAAAAATCAATGAAGTGATTTCTAATGATATTCTGCTATATTCTTAGATCAGTGCCTTCTCCAGTCGTCATCAGAGAGGCTTCCTCCAGCAGCATATGGGAGTGGATGCAGAGACCCACAGCCAGACATTATGTGGCGAGAGAGTCTAAATTGGAGGTCCTCCTTTAGTTACTTTTTTCAAACTTCAAAGATGGTCTTCTATTGCTCATATGTCAGGTTAAGAATTCTTAGTCTGTAAAATTTGTATACTTTTAATAGCAGTGAAATACTCCCACATCTAGGTGAAGAGGGTCAGTTTTCCATATTACAACCATGTTTGTCTATTCTTTTAAGAAAGCTTCAGTTTCTTTGATCTAGTTAGCTGCTTTTCCCCACACTGTCTCCCAATACTGCTCTACTTTGTTCAGATGAGGTAAGCCGAAAGCCCACAATTTCAGTTCTGTAAATATAGGTACTTGCTGCACTGTTCAAGGCAAAAGCTCTACTCTGTGTATGTGTGTGTGTCTGTGTCTGTGTGTGTGTGTACTCATACATGTGTATATGTATACACACATGTGTGTTTTGCATGACTTTTGTGATTAACAGTGGTAATAGAAGCACTATTACCTCCTACATCTATACCATATATTTAATAGTTGACTCTCTAACAAAATACTGTTCCTTCTTAAATATATCTTAACCAATTAATCCCTTTCCTATTGTTTTCACAATTTATTGTGAAAATAGCTGGCTCCTGTCTCACAGAGTTAAACATTAACAATTTGTGTACAGCCTACTGAGAGCATTAATTTGTTCCCTGGTCCCTAGAATGCCCTGCACAAATATTCAATGATGTCAAAATACACTGACGATTGCTAATATAGCTCAGACGAAACTTAAGAACCCTCTCATGAAATTAGCGTCTGTCCCTGTGCTTGAGTGACTCATCCTTATATCTCTGAGAACAGCACGTGTCTGCATACAAATGTGAGATAGAGATGTTTCCAGACATTGATACAGCTAAAACAGTGGTGTGTATAGAGTTGTGCCTCACTACTCTCAAGTGAGAATGAAACACAAGAGCGGAGTCATGGAGACACCTTGCTGAAGGTCAGTTGAGAAGCTGGTATAGAATTCAAATGCTAGTCTTGCCTTTGCTTTTCAGTTCCTTCCACAGTATAAAAATTGTTCTTTCATCATGATGTAGTCTTTCTGGGCATCTTTATTTTAATTCTGTAAAATTTACATTCAGGAGTAACAGCAAATCTGCTGATTACTTATGAAAGCAGGGGATAAAAATTGCAATTACAGTCAAAATTAAAGTTATTTTCTAATCTTCTCATCTTTTTTAAGGAATGAGAAATTTTAAATATGGTCAACATAGCACATTTTAAGTGTCAAACTTACTGAATTTTCTACACCAATTGAATAATAATTCTCTTAAAACTGAATATTACACATATTTTTCACCATTTGACCTGTTTAATATAAGTTGAAAGATTCCTCTTGTGTAAGTACCATTGCATAATGCTGTGTGCTGAGATATTAAGATATATTTAGTAATTCCATTAGAACCGCACCATCAAGCAGGGCACAGCATATGGAAAGAAGTTGGTGAAAAACTGATTAAACATTTATATCAAGTACATTTTGATTTAACTCACATAAATAATTCATTTTTATGTTTTCTTTCTTTCAAAATAAACCTTTTTGACACCTGCTGTGCTAAAAATAATGCTAGCATGGCTGTAATAAAGAAAGTCTTGAAGCTTGCCGGAATGACATCATCTGGTACCCATGCAGATACTAAATTACCAGCACATAAGTGCCGAAAAGTAAGACTTGGCATTATTTATTATTTATTTAGTGCCTCAAAAAATATGTCATGCTTAGATGCAAGTGAAGCACCTGACTCAATTTGAATGGAAAGTTTGTGTCCAGAAAAAGTAAAAAATTAAAAGGCTGACAAAGACACAGTAGAAAATGTAGGAGAAAACCATGGAGATATTGAGCCCTATTCTTTTATCAGAGCATGAGACAAGAGATGAGAAATGGAGACAAGGACCTAATGCAACATCTCCAGGAGATGTCTGAAGCTACAGTTGAAAGGGAGACTTGTGGTCAAGAGGATAATTGCAAGTCCACATGGGCTATTATTCTATTCCATTATTCTAGACTAACAGTTCCCATAAAGGATGTTGTCAGCCTGCCCATAGACAAGGTATAAGTAGCAATGAGCCATCAAGAAATGACTCCCTTATGCCAGAGTCAGGAATCAGGAGTGGGTGGGTTGTGGAGCAGGGTGGGGGAAATGTAAATGAAGAAAATATCTAATTTAAAAAAAAATGACTCCCTTTAATCTTTACTCAACTGATAAGACTTAGGAGAAAGCCCAGGAAAAAGACTTAGCCTTGGGTGCGAGTTATTCTGTCCTATTATCCTTGTAAAGGCTAAATCTCTTTTTGTTTTATCAGTCATGAGGCCTAAGGTCCAGAGTATTTCTGAGCACCAATGTGTTTATTGAATATCACCACTAAACAATACTAGGCAATATTCTTTTAGTATTAAACATTTGTGTAGTTGTAGCAAAAGTTTGATTTCTTTGTACAATGATATCAAAATTCTTTTAAATACATTTTGGCAAAAACATGAGGCTATTTGATTTCAGTTGCTATTGAAATAAGAGGAAACCCCACAGTGCCCCCACAGTGGATGTATTTAGGGGAAATTACAAAAATACTTGGACATCTAGTCCCCATTAGCTGTCTGATCTTAGTTGATTCTACAAAAGTGAAAATCTGAAGGTGAGTATAAATTTATTTCTTAGCCTCTCTGTTTCTGTGTACTAAGAATATACAGCACATATGATGGCAACATTATACAATCCCCTCGAGTAATTCTTTTTACAGAAGCCAAAGAGTGTAGTCTAATTGCTACTGGGGATCCCATTGAAACAAACTTACTTATTCTGTAAGAAAATGTAAGTGCCACAGTAGAGACTGGGAAAGAGAATATCCTGTTTGCTACTTGCAATCTTGGACAGCATCTGCTTAACCCAATGCTTGTATGAGTTAATTCTGTTGTAAGATACTCATAATAATTTTCCTTCATTATGTGCTCTTTTTTAAAATTTTCAAAAGTAAGATTTAGTAGAGTCATTACCACCTCTGTTAGAATGTAGCATTGGCACAAACTATCTAAACTGCATTGTTCACCTAGAAGGAATGTCATGATCAGGTGCATGGACATTCTGCAGCTATTTTCCTTTCTTCTACTGGATGAGGACTTAGCAAGGCTGATATCAGGCAGAAGATGAGGTGTTACCATGGGGAGTGAGTGCAGTCTTGAGTGCATGTGGCATTGTTTAGTATGCACAGACATGTCAAGCACCCAATACTTCATCCCAATAGAGTAGCAAAGCCTTCCCAGGGGAAGCTTCAGAGAGACGGTATGAATGGTGGCAGTGTATGCAGGGAATAACCACCATAGCTCAGCCCCTGCAAAATCCCAGATGTTTATAGCCTGAAGACTGCTCCCCCACAGAGACAGCTCATACTGAGATGAACTAAGCCTGCCTCTTTGTCCAGCTGTGTATAATAGCCATGACTCCTTATTTTATCTGTATGTAATAGAACGACTTCCTTGCTCAGCTGGATGCAATGACCTCAGCTTCCTGTTCACTGTATATAATAAAGAGGATGGGCTTCTGGGGTGCTGTGGTTGTCTTATCTGAGAACCCAGACCACCTGACCTCAGCTTTTCTGTCTCCATATTTCCATATGTCTGTCAAATCTTCATTCCCTTGACAATCCAGTTAGGACAATCACTGGAGCTGTGCAAGTGTGAAGCTTTTGAGAAGGCTAGGTTGACTCCATGACAGGCTTCAAATCAGCAATTCAGAAACAAGGCCTCATTCCATTTCTAAGAACTGGGTAAGTCCAGGCCTCAGAAGCTACCCCACCACCTGGCAAGGACAATGGGTCAGCAGCAGTTTCCAAACTTCCTTAGCAACAGTTTCCAGATCTTCCAAAACACAGTTTCTAGCCCCCACATCCTGGTACTGGAATGTTCCTAGAAATGGAGCAAGATAAAGATCACCTGAGGAATCCTCTAACATGCTTTAAATCAGGCCTGCCAGATCACTTGGTTGTCTCTCTATCTTGGTAGCATGCTGGAATTTTATAAAATAAAACACTCTTTGTGTTTACATACTATTTAAATCCAGGCTATTATTCTTTGTTGAATCATGGACCCTTCCATTTTGAAAGAAATCAGGTTATACTTATCACTTAAAATAACTTTTTCTATAATTATAACATTAATGTAGTCCGAAGCAGATATCATGTAATTCCATCAATATAATGACTGGTGGTATTCAGTACTTTTAAAGATGTAGCTGCATCCTCTTCCTATGGAACTCTATCATTGAAATAAAAAACATAAATAAACTAGTATTCTTATTTAGATACACTTTTGGAGACCAGTGAAATGGTTCAGTGGGTAAAGATGTCTGTCACCAAGCCGGATCATCTGAGTTTGGTTCCTAGGATCCACACTGTGGAAATGTTCTTCTGAGTTCTACCTTTCTGCCTGGGGTGTCCAGGTATTGCCAGTATGCCTGCCCAGAGTCCTGCCAGGGAGTCGGCAGCTTATGTTTCACTTTGGGTGTCAGAAGCTGCTACAAGCCAGACCAGAAGAGAAAGCAAGGTCTGGGATGAATGTTGTGGTTGCCAGTCTCCTCTCTGGATACCCAAGCGCAGCTGGTGAACTGCCTGGAGAGGAAGTCAAGGATAAGGGTGCAACATCACTTTTCCCATAAGGGTATCTGCATGCCAGGCAGGAAGGGGAAAGCAGAGCCCTAGATGAGCAGGATCCAGTCTGCTCGGGAATGAGTGAGTGCCAAGTACCAGAGAAGCTAGAGAAGAGAAAGGCTTTCTTTGGGAGTTTTAATGTCATAGCTCATTTAGACAGAGGACTTCGCCATGGTGATCTTTTATTGAAACAACTCTCTCAGATGACCCTTGCTTGTTCATATTACTTTACTGGGGATGGATGTAAATGCATATACTTTATTCAGGGTGAACCGGGGATTATACCCTGTTTTGGATGGGAGGGCACTAGAATATCCAGGAAGGGAAGGTCATTGGTTGTAAGACTAAGGCCTTCTAGATGGAGCATGGAGAAGATCTCCAGGTCTTATGCTACATGACTGAGTGCGTGTGATCCTCTCAGTTGGGTGTTGTGGTTCCAAGTTCCAGAAAAGTTACAGAAACAGGAAGGGAATGGCTCCACTATTGCCATTCTCAGCTCTCTGAGATTACAAGATTTGAGCTCACTCAAGTTCACCGGTCCCTATGCCTGTCTGCTGGCACAGCCTACTTGTCCTACATAGAAGAGGAGAGAACAGACTCCTGAAAATTATCCTCTAACCTCCACACTGCATGCTATTCTCTCTACCTCTACTCTCTAAAATGAAATATATAATGTGTTATATTTTAATGTGAGCTATAAATGGCTGTATCCTGTGAACATATCAAGGCACATAGTTATATAGACTATTTTAATAGAGTATTTTCACTGCTGTGTTATTTCTGTATGTCAAAGGTTTACATAAGATTGCACATCTCAACTAGAAAAAGTCCCTTCCTATAATCATGGATCTTATAGATTTGTAATTTCTGTAACTCAACCAATTCTATATTTTAGATGTGCTTGTTTAAATATCCTAGTAGTTTAATTAAATTTCAACAAATATCTCATCCACAAATATTTGACTATTAGTCCATCAAGACAGAATTTCTTGGGCAAAGAATATTAAAGCATTAAAGTTATTGTCCTGAAAGTGAAATTTCAATTTTCTCTCCTGTAAGTGGTATTTGAGAATATGTGCTCACTACAATTCTATCTTCCTTAAGCTTTCTTCTCTGCGTGCCTTTCAGTTAACTAAGAATGTCCTACTTATTTCAAATGTTCAAATGTGAATAAAAACATTCACCATGGAGCTTAAATCCCTTCATTAGTTAGCAATCACAGTTGAATGGGGTCTGGAGAACAAAATTCCCACAATGCAAAGTCATGCTCTCCAGTTAACACTCTATTCTGTTAGGTGTGGTGTTTACTTTTCTTATTCTAGAATAGAAAGTAAAAGTTCAAGGTAGCATCCCATGCTCTGACCAAATGATACGAAACAGATCCTACACTGGCTCTTCATAAGCCAGTGGACCAAGAACTGTACACGCTGCCTTCAGATATCTTCTCTGGCCATGGGTGTTATGTAATGGAATCATTCTATCTTCATTAGTAGACAGGATTAATCAACCTCTCCATAAACAATGCTTTCTCAGTCCCTGTATCTCCTCCCTAATATTGATGACATTCTGCTCCGCAATACCACACTTTTTATTCATGTATTTTCTCCCTTGTTAACCCCAGTCTAATTTATTTATGAACTTCCCACAGTGGTTAATGAAAACAAAAAGCTTCATTTGTATTTCAATAAATTTGCCTCTTTAGTCAATAAACACCTACTACTCATCTCCCATTTACCAGAATGATGAGAGCCATGTTACAGTCACGACAAGTGAGGGAAATGCAGGCCCTGCCCCTGTGACTTTTCAGTACTGTGTAGAAGAAGCGTGTATTCGCCAGCTATATAAGCACAATATGATTGTTTTACCAACAAGGCACAGGTGCAATGAGTTCTTGTCAGCAGGCATGGTATTGGCTATGGTGCCTCTCTTATTAGAAATGCCAGAGCGACAGTGTGTGAACACATGTAGAGACCATTCTTAAGCCATACTAAATACACTGATATTGAAAAAAGCAAACAAAATTGTTACTTAATCTATAATATGAATAGGCAATTAGAGATGTACATTGGAATAGAAGTATTGATGAAGTGGAGTCACTTGGTTTGCTTATCATTAATTGCTTTCAACCAATATATAGATTTTACTATCAGGAAGTTTTATATGGGTCATGTGTTTTAGCACATATGTATACACGTATGTAGATATACAAAGTGCTTTTCAAAACTTGTCAATTAGGAGAATGGCTATTTACTGGAATTTTCTTCTGCCTTCACAGAAGCAGAGAACATTTTCTCAGTTTCCTCTGAATCCATAACCAGCTCTATTCTCCCAAAAGAGAGGGTGACAATGATGTTTGATAATGTGTCCTGATTTGCTGAGATTCCTTAAAACAACCTTCAAGCAATCAGAATCTTTGACTGCATGAAACACCAGAAGCATTAGATTATCCAAGAATCCCTTCCAGTTTTATTCCTTAATTTCAGACAAAATCAAAGCTAAGAACTATGCTAGAATGTACTGTTATCTTCCTAGCCCCTTCAAATGTATCGATACAGTAATTGCCATGGGCTAGGATACAATGATAGTTTAGTTTGCATGGGCCTTACCATACTGCCTTGGATCTAAAGATTGACCCCTTTTTGCCCTAAGCAGCCTTTGAACATTTCTGCATCATTCTGTGGTATGTTCTCTGTCTTTGCTTCGGTCATAAACCTTATCTTAACTGGAGCTGATGGGAGGAAATGGTGGTGATTTGAGATAACATGTTATGAATATTTCAGTCAGATGAGTGGCACATTTTCTCCTGTGTTAAATTTTAGGCTATCACTAGGTGTTTTTTCCCTTTGCAAAATAAAACATGTTTGTCTTAAAACCATACACATATTATACCTTTGACCTCCATCCTTCTGCATATTTATTTTATTGCAAGATCTGCTTTTAAAAAAAAAAGTGGAGCAGAGGGAGGGAATTGCTAAATTGGGATATTAGCTTTTATGAGGTTCATTAAATGACTGTGAGTGAGGAATCAGGGGAGAAAATTTGGCAGACTTCTTACAACAAAGACTAATGATGCTGTCTAGTTCAACAGAGAGAGTGAGAGGAGTCTCGTGACTTAATTTTGGTTTGAGCAGATTATTGGTCACAGGATGGACAGGTTTGTTTTCTTCCATCACCAATCAATCACTATCGAAATGTGTGTTTATCCTGTACTTCCTCAATACAGGTTTCAGAGGAAAGTTCTAAAGATTATCACAAGTGATATTCTTATGCTACCAGCTAGCAGATACATAGAGATTAATATTTATTCTCTGCTCTCAATGACATGCATGCTGACATAGCATATCAAATAAAAAAGCGATCCCCCAAACATTACCCTTTTATGATGGATGTTACTTGAAGCATTTATTTATATATAGTAAATCAATTAAGTTAATTTCAACTATGAGTAACAGAAAAACCCAATATATCAGTGCCTTAAATATTATTGATAGTTTTCTGTCTCAGTAACTTTAAACTGCAAATCCATATTTGAGGCACTTCCATTTTATAGTTCTTCTTTGATTGCTATAATTATTCTGGAATAGAAGCAGAGCAGCAGTGAAAAAATTTAAAAGGCAAGGCAGAAGGAAGTTTGGTGTTAGCTTTCCTGTAGAAAAATTCACTAGTATAAAAGGAAAATCTGGGTTTAAAGAAAGTCACTGAAAGTGTGTCTTTTTTCCTGCTTACATCCCAATTGTTAGAAACTGTCTTCTGTTATTGGAACTGTGTCCCATAGGCTCTGATTTGAATGCCTGGTTCCTATACTATGGTGCTACCTTAAAGGCTGTGAGGCAGATACTCTAGATGGCCCGTCGAGTAGTGGTTGTGCCTGTGATTCCTATAATTCCCACTTAGTACCCTGAACAACAAACCAGTGACTGAAAATTAAAAGCCTCTCAAAGTTAGCCATCAAAGTGTCTCCGGTGAGCATCCCATGAAACCTCAAGTTGCCAACTTGGGTCAATGTTTCAGATGTATTTCTCCACCATTGGGTATCAGCATTGATATTGACACATAGGAAAAGTATTCCAGTGATGCCAAATGTTTTACCACTGGTCCAAAAACTAGAAAGAGAAGGTCGTGGAAGTGCCAACCAATCAGAATTGAGTATAACAATGTATGTCACTTTTCCCTGTGATGTGCAACCTTGGACAAGTTGTTTGCAGCCTAACCATTTGCTCTGTGTTTTCTACTCACCTGAGATGGTGCTGGTGAATATATCTGTTCCAGTACCTGACAGGACAAAGACATGTTCTCAATAATAGCTAGTGGGATGGCTTTGAGTTTCCATTTAATTTGATGTTAGCTACAGGCTTGTATGAATTACCTTTATGTTTAGGTGTGTCCCTTGTATCCCTGATCTCTCGAGTACACCTATAAAGGTGTATTTAAATAGTTTATATTATGTTCATTTAACTTTGACCTGTGGTATCTATTGAGAAAATTATCCATTTCTATTTTTCCTAAACTCACATCTGGAAACAAGGGATCAAAAATTATTCCAGATATAGCCAAGAAGTACTGCTGTCTCTTCATTTGCTATTTCTTTGTTCTCTCTCTCTCTCTCTCTCTCTCTCTCTCTCTCTCTCTCTCTCTCTCTCTCTCTCTTTCTCTCCCTCTTTCCCTCTCTTTGAACTACTTAGTAAATGCCATTGACATGGCACCCTGAGGCAGACTTGACCATACTGTTTAGTAGCTGTGCACCTAGGCAATTGGTTATCTGCATTGCTTGGAACATCTTTGAGGCTGTCTTTCATTAGCACTTTACGGCTAAAGGATAAAACTCACAGGGATATTTCCACAGCAGACATCACAGAATGGGGAATGTAGTCTATGTGCTACAAAGAACAGACACTATCCTTCTGGAACAGGAAGTTACTGGCTTAAAAGAGGGAGGAAGCAAAAATATTCACTGCATATTATAAAAAGCAAACAAACAAGAGATATGAGCTAAAAACAACATAGCGATGAAACTACTCAAGTGCATAAGACATGTGGTGCAGAAGTGAGTGTTCACACATTCAAATCCTGCCAATCATTGTGAAGCCCCTTTCCTTCTCTGGCCCATGGAGCCGGAGTCAATCATTCCTAGCTCAAAGTGTACAGTATTCAAAATTTACCTGATGCTTTACGCCTATGTTTCCAAGTATCTGCTGTGTTAAAAGTTCTCATGCGTAGGTCTTCCTTAAAAGACTCCATGTTGGGGCTAGGGACATGGTCCAGCCGGTAAGAGTGCTTGCTGAGGAACATGAGGACCTGAATTTAAATGCCCAGCACACACATAAAATAACTGGAATGATTATACAAGACCCTGCAATACCAGCACTGTAGAGTATGGAGACACAAGAATTACTAAGGTTTGCTAGATTTGACCTTAGCTCCAGGATTGGTGAGAATCCCATTAAGAGACTCAAGAGAATGAGGCAGAAAGTAATATGAGGTAAGTGTACCTACTTGGTCTCCTGCAAACAGGCAGGTGTGCACCCAGACATATATAGGTTCCATATTTGCTTTTGTGAATTTACATACTTAAGGGAGGTGGTGTTTTGCTTGAAGTTTGGAACTTCATAATTCATGGTTTGGTCATGCCTTATAACTGGTCCAGGGTCGGCACACAGGGTGACTAACCTGAATTAGTCACTGAATTGCCTGCAGCCTTCTCTGCACATGGTGTCCATCTTTGTGAAAACCATCCTTTCCCTATCTTGTTTAAGGCCTCTGCTTAGAGACTGTCCATATCTTTTGCTGTACCCCCCATTTTTATCATCAGGGCCTGAAGACCCAACACTAATATTAATATCTTTATTAATTTTGGCCTGATATTCTGTCTTCTGCTCTGCCCCTCTCTCTGTTTTTCCATTGTGCTTCTTTACCCCGGCATTCAGTCATTCCTAGCCATAATATGCCATCAGTGATTCATTCAACAACTTTTTGTTATTCTCAGTTGCTTAACCATATGCTAGATAGAAGCATATATGCTAGAAATGCAGTGAGCACTCAGTGCTGGTGACTGCCCACACAAACTACAATTCTAAAATTCTAATCTCTGATAAAAATTTTCTTGGGCAATAAATGGAAAGTGATTCTAGACTTTTAATTTCCTTTATTTATGTCTATACAAAATTTCTTTCCTGGGCATTTCTTCTTCAGAGAGAGAACATTACTGTAGAGAAATATGTCTCTGTGTATATGTGTGAATTATATGTTTATTATGTTTATTTATATAGTTTAAAATATGCATGCACGTATATATTCTGTGTACATAAATAATAAATTTGTTTTATTTTAATATTGCATCACACATTTTATGTGTTGTTGCAAGTGTTTAGCCTCCTCCATTGATGAACTAGCTGGCAACCTGCTTTCCTTACGTATGTGGCCCTGAATCGCTCTTCAACACCTTCATTTCTTCAAGTCCCTTTAACTTGGTGTAAATGTCGGCACACGCCTCCGATGTTTCGGCTCTTTGACGTGAGCTTCTGAAGCCATAGGAAACAGTTCTCAAGCTCACCCCTTCCTCACATCCAACAATCTAGTTCTGACTTTGAGAATTTAGCTTCAAGTTCAGTTTTTCTCAAAAGCATTTGCTGATGTTATAGCCCATGAAACTTTTCTCCCAGGGAAGGCCAGGCTTCTTTGTGAGTGCCTGAATCCAGGGGACTCATGTCTTGGGTCTCTTCAGTTCACACCTCACATCCCTGTGGCCATCAAACCTGAGTGCTGTCATTAGCCATTGGTGAGCCAGATCTGCTCCTGTGGGAGTCATGAAAATCCGTCTCTCCCGACTTACCCATAGAAGTCTCCTGTACAGATCTCTAGCATAATCTGTGCAGTTAGTTTATTTATGTTTACTTCTTCAAATTGAAGAGCCTCCCTGGATATTAAATTTGATAATTTGATTAATCACAATTCTTGGTTCCTTAGTTTCTTTTGTCTACAACAACAGTATTTTTTTTTTTTTTTTTTTTTTAAGGAAGGACAGCAAGTTTGCTTCGAGCGTTTTCCCAGTCCCTGCCATTTAAATATTTACTGAGAAGTACCATTCCTTTTTCAGGAAATTTATTTGGAAATTACTTCCAAGCAAAATGATGACTGCAGGATCCATTTGGACAACATCAAGACTGTTGCCCGGTTACCATTTAAGATACACTCATAAAATACTGCTTGGTAATATCACTTTAATCCGGTGTTTACTGTACCTGGAAACTGCCTTGGTGTATACTTCAAAGTATTTAGATAGACCTTGGTTACTAATGACCAAAAGACCACCACCGCTGGGTAAATAGGATTAGAAGAAAGGCTGAGGTATTTCACTCCTCCTGACATGGATTTAAATGCCCAAGGGTCAAATCGGCAATCTGGATGAAGTTCCTTTTATGTAGATGAGTGTTTTTCTTGCCTGGAGTATTTTTATTTATTGGCCACATATCAGGGCTACATAACACTGTAGAAAATGCTGTCACATTTGGTTCTGCTGCTTCTAACTTTCAGAAAAAGCAGAGCAGGAACACAGAGAGGCAGTCAGCGGGGCACCGGCTGGGTGCGCAGGTGGACAGACAGCCGCGCACGGATGCAGCTGCGTCTCTCTGGCAGGCAGCTCGGTTTGTCAGCTGCGTGCACAGCCCCAAAATAGACACTTTCCCTTTCCGTCCTTCCTGACTCACCTGGAACATAATGATGCTTCCCCCTTGCCGAAAAGTACAGCTTTATTTTTATGGCCACAAAACCACCTGGTGATATTTGAGTGCCAAGTGCTAAACGGAGATTTCTTCTCCTAGGACCCAACAAACGGTATGCTCTCTACCTTGTGTCAAAATCTTTTTTTCTTTTTTCTTTTTCCTAGCACAAACTTCTTGAATGCATTCTTCATTCCTAAGTAGAATTCTGTATCGGGTGACTTCTTAAACCTCCTGGCCCTCCCAGCCTGCAGTAACCGCTATGTAATGTATTCTCCACTTTCTTGAAACTAACCTTTTTTTTCCTCTCTTAGTGGTATTTGTCCTGTGCAATATAAAACGAAAGAAAGGAGTGTCTCTATGCAAAAATTCTTATAAATAGATTTGTATGATAAAGGCCTTTAAAACTTAACAAAACAAAACCTTACAGCAGAGTCTAGAAAGGGGTTCACCTCTTTAGGGCAGTCATTTAGCATCTTGTGTTTAGGTGTAGCTCTAAGATTAGACTCTGGCCAATGACACATGGATAGAAGACTCAAATTCCATTCTCAACCCTGCCTAGGAAAGCCTGACCCAGGCTCATAATCTGGCTCCTGACTGTAGGGTCAGTTGACCCCAGTCTCTGAGCCCGAGTAAAAGTTCCTGCTGACCACCTTAGGATTCTGCTGAGAGCAAAAATTAGGGTCACATACAGCAGCTGCGGAGGTCTAGGGGACTGAGTGGGAGCCATGAACCTGGCCTGACAACTGTATGTTTCTTAACCCCATGGCATTGTTCTACTCAAGAAAATGGCCACAGACAAAGCAAAGCAGCTGCAGGAGTGACGCAGACAGCAGCTGGATGGGGAGGGCTTCTCTAAAGTACAGAAGTCTGCAGCTGGATGGGGAGGGCTGCTCTAAAGTACAGAAGTCTGCAGCTGGATGGGGAGGGCTGCTCTAAAGTACAGAAGCTGCAGCTGGATGGGGAGGGCTGCTCTAAAGTACAGAAGTCTGCAGCTGGATGGGGAGGGCTGCTCTAAAGTACAGAAGTCTGCAGCTGGATGGGGAGGGCTGCTCTAAAGTACAGAAGTCTGCAGCTGGATGGGGAGGGCTGCTCTAAAGTACAGAAGCTGCAGCTGGATGGGGAGGGCTGCTCTAAAGTACAGAAGTCTGCAGCTGGATGGGGAGGGCTGCTCTAAAGTACAGAAGTCTGCAGCTGGATGGGGAGGGCTGCTCTAAAGTACAGAAGTCTGCAGCTGGATGGGGAGGGCTGCTCTAAAGTACAGAAGCTGCAGCTGGATGGGGAGGGCTTCTCTAAAGTACAGAAGTCTGCAGCTGGATGGGGAGGGCTGCTCTAAAGTACAGAAGCTGCAGGCACTAACTAGCCTGACATTGTCTTTGAAAATGGCGGTCGTGGAGGCCTACTTCTTGCTCTCCTTCCAAATGTAGCCAGGACCTCTTACAAACTCTTTAAATACCGGTACACCAGAGTCATTTGGACTTGATGTTCTGAAGTGGCAATTCCAGGCATAGCTTTCCCCCTCCTTCCTTCAATAACAGGGATGTTTTATTTTTAAATGCTGAGAGTAGTTCTGTTTGGCCTTGGGTCCTCAGGATCATTACAGGCAGAAACAGTGTCTCCATTGGATGTGTTTACAGCTTCTTGCTTAAGCCAAACTACTCCTTAAGTAAAACCAACCAAACAACCAAACAACCAGATAAACAAAACCATTATCAAGTAATGACTTAGCCAGGATTCAGTTAATCTGTGCATCTTAGAAGACAAGCAATTCATGTGGGAGGGTTCCACTAAGATCAGGCCTTCCTTTCCTGTTGAGACCACACAGGACTCTCTGCTGGCTTGCCAAGCTTGGAAGAAGTGCTTTATTTCCCTGGGAAGTCCAAGCTTAGAGGAAGCACCCTTGTGTGTGGAAATAACCTTCACTTTCTCTAGATAGTTTTGGCCTGTTCCAGACTCCAGGAAGGAAATGGGCATCTCCCTTAAAGAAAAGATGGCTTCATTGTCTTTCAATTGAGGGTGTTCTCATCAAGAGGAAAAATCTTTACTTTTCTTATCATCCACATTATTCTCACTACAGTGACTCAGCAGCACAATAGAGGGTTTTCCTTTACCACTTGCATTGGCTAAATTCCTGAATCCAACATTTAAACACTAATTCTTGAATTGTGGAGATCTAAATTCAGTTCCCAGCTTCTGGACAAAGTAAGCAGGCTTATGGTTGCTTGGAATCCTGGCACTGAAGAGGGAGAGCCTGGCAGATACCTGGCCAACCAGTATAGACTCTTTGGAGAGTCACACTTCCAAGATAGAGAGCCTGTCTCCAAGACAAGGACAATGCCTGAGTCCTCTGGACTCCACATTCAGTTGCACACATATGCAAACCTGAGCATTCATGAACATTCACACCCACAAGGAAAAAATTACAAATCCCTGTCCCCTAAAAGATCAACTTGTAAAAAATCTCAGAGTTACAGGATAGAGAAAATCAGAGTTAGAATCTAAAGGCGTCTGTTGAAGGAAGAATAATTTCAACTGCTGTCTGTGTGTACAGCTGCCCTGTTACTAATACTTCCTCCCAGCGACATCTGCCCAGGGCCTCACCACACACCCAGAGCACAGGCTGCTGGCTCAGTAATGTATACTGTGATGTGGGATTAGTCTGTCTGCATCACTCTCATAACGGTGGCTCATTCCAAGTAGAGTTGTTACTTATCCAGAAACAAAATGGACTCCATTGTGGAAAGTTATAATAAGGAGATTAAGAAACTACAGAGGCCTATGAGTGTTTTCTGTGTTTCTTAGAACAAGAGCAGACTTGGCTTTAATCAAAGTTAATCAACCCATCTGAGGAAGATCACAGAAGAGATCCAGACTGGGCTGGATACTAATACCTCGGGGGCACCGAGGGCCTTGCTGGTAATAGGCATGAAGCTTCTTCCTCCAGTGTGAAAGATGCTCAATTGTGCTAGCCCATATGTCTGCTGCAATCTGTGGACTTATGGATGGAGAACTTGCTCAACCCCAAAGCACCATGTTGAGCATGGAGCAAAACTAGTGATGCTGATGCCAAGGCATCCTCTGCGTTTCAAAGACAATCAGGGTCAGCAACCAATGGAAAGTGCTCCAAGTAAATATGTTATAGGTGGTGTGTTGCATGCTTTTTAGTAAAGTCTATTCCTATTATTTGAACATGGATGAAGGGTTTGAAACTCATAGACTTAGAGGATACTCGTATTGAATTAAAAAGGAAAAAGAAAAAAAAAAACATTCTTTCTGAAGTTGAGAGTTGGGGAGGTTCTCCATGGACCTAGTATTTCATTCCAATTAACACATTTGTGGGGTGTAATGTGGTCATTTAACACATGCAATTCACAGTGATCAAATCAAGGTGATTTGTATATTTGTCACTTCAAATATTTATCATTTAAAATTCTTTCTTGCAGCTATTTTAAAATATACAATAATCACTATTAGTTAAGTCATAAAATAATTGATAACTGGAGTCAGCATAAATGAACAGTATATCTGACATTCATACTTGATGCTGCACAGATGTATATGTATGTGTATGTAAATTCAGTCACAACAAAAGTATATACAAAGAATAGGTGTACTATGGAAATAGCACAGATTAATCTTACAAACACAGCAATGCATAAAGTTCATAGTGATCTGAAAAGTCCACGGGTATCAGTTCTGCAAATCCTAAACTGTGGAGCTAAAACTTCCAGAGAGGCTCTTGCTTACCTGGCATCTGGGACTTCCTGTTGGCTATCCCCAGTTCCCCATCCCCCATTGCCACACACCTCTGTTCAATTTCCTGGTCCTCTGAACATCTCCTTCATCTCCTCCCATACCTGATTCTGCCCCTCTTTTCCCCCTCCCCTTCCTCTCTTCCTCCCAAGTACCTCCCACCCTCTACTTCCAGTGATTATATTGTTCCCTCTTCTAAGTAGGACTGAAGCATCCACTCTTTGGTCTTCCTTCCTCTTGAGCTTCATGTGGTCATATACACATGTGGTTTTATTGTGTGTATTCCATGTTCTTTGCCTAATATTCACTTATCAGTGAGTACATACCATGTGTGTTCTATTGTGACTGAGTTACCTCACTCAGGTATGATATTTTCTAGATCCATCCATTTGCCTGTAAATTTCATGAGATGATATTAGCTGAAATACCACACAAAGGGAAGGGAGAATGTGTCGAGACCATATCCAGAGGTTAGGCATGGCCCCTTCTCCTGGCTGAGGCATGGGGGCACCCACCCATCTCCAAAATTTTAACACAGAATTGCTTCTCACTAAAGAAATACAAGGACAAAGAGTGGAACAGAGACTAAAGCAAAGGCTATCCAGAGACTGCCCCACCTGGGGATCCATCCCACATGCATACAGCAAACCCAGAAACTGTTGCTGATGCCAAGAAGTTCTTGCTAAACAGGAGCATGATACAGCTGTCTCCTGAGAGGCTCTGCCAGATCCTGACCAATACAGATGCGGATGCTCACAGCCAACCATCAGACTGAGCACAGGGACCCCAATGGAGGAGTTAGGGGAAGGACTGAAGGAGCTGAAAGGGCCTTATCTGGCATCAATGGGAGGGGAGGCCCTTGGTCCTGTGCAGGTTTGATACTCCAGTGTAGGGGAATGCTAGAGAGGGGAGGAGGAGATGGGGGGAGGAGGACCCTCATAGAAGCAGGGGGATGGGGAATGGGGGATGGGATAGGGGATTTGCAGAGGGGACACCAGGAAAGGGGATAACATTTCAAATGTAAACAACAAACAAAAAAACTTCCAGAGATCACACAGGAGTATCTCCGGGAAAGTACCAAGAGGGATTCAGAAACACAGTTACATTCTAGTCCTTGGCTTAGAACTTAATTATGACCCTGGAATCAAAGAGGAAATACGTGGCAAACACGCTGGTTTCATATGCCTTTTATTGCTTGCTTTTATTACCAAGTTTAAAGATCATATGGCTATGCAATATATATCTCCATTAGTTGGACCATAAGTAACACTTCTTTCACATTGGCAGTATTGGTAACAGTTGCCTAGGTTGGTGTAAAGAAACTTGAAGGCAGCTTAGACTGGTTTAAGCCATTAGCCTTTCACATGTACCTGTGGAAATGGCTGAGGCCAGAGGGTCAAAAGTTCACCCACCAGGCCTTTTTCTGTACATGTATCCTATGAGGAGCCATGAACATGAATTACTTCACTTTTCCCAGACTCAAGTCACCTCCCTGGGCACCTCAGGTAACCCTTCATCTTTGTATCTTACTACTCCTAAGGCAAGTTCTTCCATCTCCCTATGACTGGACAGACACCTTGTCAATAAATACTTCTGAAAAATTGCTTTCAGGGACTAAACTGTTTCAGTAAAACAGTTTAAACAGTTTACGCTTAGTAAATATTTGAACCTAAAACTTTGATGAACTCTAAAGGAAGGTCAGCTTTATAGAAATAAAGTGTACTCCATACATATTAGGAAGAATAGGTAGAGGAAGTAGAGGAAAGTTGGACAGTGTATACCAAAGTATAATTTACACAGGAGTAAGTCATAGTGTACTATAGTCCAGCATGGTAACTACAGTTCACATTTTTAGGTGTTCCAAAAAAACTCAAAAAGGTGTTTGAAGGTTGCAAATATGAAGAAAGGGCCAGTGTTTAAGTAGATTAAATAATGCTAGAGGACATTGTTAGATGATGAATCATCTTCTCAGTATTTCATTGGGCAATCAATGCTATTTCTCTGCATTTTAATTGATGATAGAATGGATAGTATGCAGTACTCATTCTATTACAGTAATAGGTGCTCAACCTATGGCTTTTTCATCATATTTTTTAATAGCCAGTGAGGGTATGAGATTATTAGGGTTATTGAAAAGAGACTAGGTTTTCTATTTGTTTGTTTTTATAATTAGCTTGGTTTAAAATCCCAGTAATGTGTCTTATTTGTGCTCGGGAGAAATGATGCTCTCAAATTCAGCTTCTCCATGTGAAGTTGATAGCAGAATTGAAACCATGTGGGGTGATTGTAATCATGAAGTGAGATTAAATGTGGTCAGTACAGATCAGAAGCCCTGGGGTTTAGTTTAGAAGTACATCAACTACCAACATTTTTAGAATCAATTTATTATGGTCTAAGAATAGAATGAGACTTCTCTCTTTTCTTCTTCTTCTTCTTCTTCTTCTTCTTCTTCTTCTTCTT
This sequence comes from Mus caroli, assembly GCF_978045245.1. Lineage (NCBI taxonomy): Eukaryota > Metazoa > Chordata > Mammalia > Rodentia > Muridae > Mus > Mus caroli. The sequence continues at coordinate 141,220,941 of NW_028227261.1, read as the reverse complement.
CTTCTTCTTCTTCTTCTTCTTCTTCTTCTTCTTCTTCTTCTTCTTCTTCTTTTCAAGTCCCTATCAATTTCTGGGTAAAATTCTTGTTGTTTTGGGCAATAAGCACAGAAATTGTACAGGTTTAAACAATGTTTTAAATGAGTCTTAACAAGTTTCACAACTAATTACTAATTATACTGGAAAATGATTCTAAACCCTAGGCCCCCTTGAGAGTGACATTACAGCCAGGTATTCCCTTATGAGGTTGGCCACTTAGTGGAGTTCAGGAAGTCAGGTATATTTTAATTCGTTCATTCCACAAACAATTCATGTTGAACTGACTGGATTTGCCTCAAACAGGACATAAAGATAAATAAGATATGACCCATAGCTGAGCAATTCACATTCAATTTAGGGAAAATAGCTATATATTTATTCAGTCACTGACTTGAAATTTATCGAGCACTTCAAGATGATGGATAGTCAAAGATGAATGGTCTTGATGGGCTCTCCTCTTGAAGAGCATACAGAGTAGAGCACATGATGAGTTCCAATAATACAGCCTATGTTTTATGATAAAGGGCAAAGGATGAGACAGTGTGCCTGCCCTGGATTAAGCTGTGGTGACAATGGAATGGCAGCTGATCTGCATTCTAACAGATAAGAGATAGTCCCATGATATACCAAGGTTTGCTCCGCAGCACAATTAGAGAACTGTAGGCTTTTCCGTATGACTAGAGCCCAGGTGAGCTGTGTTTTGGTTTGACTATGAAATTCTCTCTAGAGGCTCATGGGTTTGAGGTTTTGCTTCCAGCTGATGACTGTATCCTAAGGGCTCCAACTTCGTCACTGTTTAACCCAGTGAAAAAGTCGTAATGTAATGGCATTATTTGGGGCGGGAGAAGGTGAAGCAAACCTTATGAGGGGCATCTTTGAAAGAAGTAGGTCACGGGAATATTTTCTCCTCAGTCCATTTGTGTCTCTGCTTCCTGGCTGACATGCGATGGATAGCTTTCCTCGACTACATATTTTCTACTGTACTATATTGCCTTACCTCAGGTCCAAAGTAATATAGCCACTCAACTCTCAGTGAAACCTCTGAAGTCATGAGCGGAAGAATCCATTTTTCTCCTTTAAATTGTTTCTCTCAAGAGTGTCTTACGGTAGCTGAAAGGCAGACTAACACAGACGAACAAAAGAGCTGAAGAACAAGGAAGGGACCAAGCAGCATATAGTATTGTATTGCTGATCCTCCTGTGTTAGAGTTTACTCCTTAACAAACACAGCTATTAGAGACATCCAAGTAGATCACTTAGAACTCCTAAGTTTGCATTAGAATTTTAGAACTATTCTGCTCTTGGCCCCTTAAAGGGTGCTTTCCAAAGCAGAGACCTTTTACAAATCAAAGAGCAGGGATAGCTCTTTATTAGACATCCCTGATGTGGATATGAGAATGAACTTACTGTTTGAGGTCAGAAGTGGAGTTTTAGGGATGTCATCCTAGGTTTTGAATATGCAAGGGGAATGCCCTTCTCTTGGCTTCTAAATGCTCTTGGAAAGGGTGTCTTTGAGATCAAGGATGGAATCTTTGTAAATCCTGATAAAAAATTTATACCCCTGGTCGTGTGGTGATTTGATGAGAATGGTTTCAATACTCTCTTATATTTGACTACTTGGTCCCTAGTTGGTAGAACTGTTTGGAAGGGATTTTAGGGGGTGTGGCCTTGTTGGAGGAAGTGTGTCACTTTTGATGTTTCAAAAGTCCATGCCATACCATCTCTGCCTGTTCTTTGCTGATAATATATATTAAGATTTCAGCTACTGCTCCAGCATCATGCCAGCCTGTTTGTTGCTCTGGCCCTGCCATTTAGAGGTCCCTTCCTCTAAAATTATAAACATCCAATATTGTTTGTAAGTTGCCTTGGTCATAGTGTCTTATCACAGCAATAAGAAAGTAACAAAGGCGCCTCGCATCTGATAAATAGCAGCATCTTCATAACTGAAAGCTAAGTGACCCGAGTGATTTCACTTTTCTATTCAATGTCCCACAAATGTTTCAGGGCTGGATCAATTCTGATCTCCTTTGCAAAGGTTGCCACTGACCCTGTATACGTGGATTGGATAATATCAACTGTTCTTCCCAGACCTAGGCAAAAATGTTGTACCTCTATATAGATCTAAATTTGCCTCTATCCACAGAACAGTTTTCCTAGAGCAATTTCATTTGATAGTGTTTATCTTGAAATTGTGAAGAGATGAGATTGTTGTAAACATGTGCCTACACTAAGCTCCCTTCCTCCCCACAATAAGTTGCTACTTAAAAAAATCAATGCTGCCATCATGTCTCTGCTCACACCGTTTCTGGAAGAGCCTCACAACTGCCCACCCACACACCCACCCAGCGCTATGACATGACTTAGTTGGTTCTACTCAAGTGTCACCAAGTGCAGGTCTGAAGTGTCTTTGGGTCTTCCCAAGGCACTCAGCACAGCACCAAGGACATACTCAAGTTATCTGACATTCTCTTGAGGTATAAAATGAGGTAGCGGTAACAACTAATGAATTAACAGTAAGTTTACACTATAAGCTCTGGGTATGCTAAAATGACACTAAGTTTCTTAGAAAAAACTTAACATGCTCCACCAAATCAGCTCTCTTAATTTCCAGTTGATGCACTCTATGGATTAGTAAAAGGCAAGTAAGCTAGAATAATGCAAAGGGAGAGGAGAATAAGTTACATTTTGATATTCAAGCTGAAAGTAGTATTAGATTCCCTACCCTGATGCTTCTCAACTTCGTGATTTTCCAGAGAAAAGAATGAAAGCCACAAATTCCACAGTGACTTCTCTTATATGCCCATCCCAGTTGCCTGTCATGTTCATCAGGGGGCCAAGCAGATCCTTAGAGAGACAGGACCTGTACAATGAATTGGAAACAGGTGGACCTATGCAATGGCCTTGGGGCTGACACGCTCCTGCACAGGGATATTTTTTCAAGATGCATTCCATGGTGCTTTATAGATTATAAGTGGAGCATGCCACAAAAGATGGAGAGACAAAGGTGAGGTTTATGATCAGCCAAAGCCCTCCTCGGAATATTAAAGACCCTTGTGAAATGCTCTGTAGCTCCGGTAAGCAGGAAACCCTGCTGCTACAGCAGAGACCCGATTTTCAGCCTCAAAGAGATTCATCTGCTTCTAGGTGACTAATGGGGCATGTAGGGATACTTGCTAAAAACAGTGTTGGTTCCTTATATGCAGGCATTTATGGAGCTAATAGCATGAATTTCAGTCAGACTGAGTAGTAGAATAGATCTATATCTTGCTATGAGAGCAAAAACTGAAGTATCAGTGAAAATCACCAGCCGTCAGAAGTTCGTCTGTCTTAATATGGGCGACAGGGTTGGTTTCTTCATTGTTTACTGATTATACTGTCTTAAAGTCCTAGGACACTCAAAAAGATTTATCTCAGCATTTCACACTTTATTTACTGTACATTTAAAGGCGTTCTTAAAGTGCCACTCACCCATCAAATTATAAAGCTGATGTCTCAATTGGTTGGGCCAAGTTTTATTTTATTGAAATGTTTATTGACTATATATCATAAAAACACATTAGGGATTAGGGAGATGTCTTAGTGCATAATACCATTTTTTTTTCCTTGAGCAAGAACTAAGATCTGATTTTTGCTCTGTGGCAAGCAGCGAAACTCAGGCATAGCCCTAGTCAGGTCACCCCAGCATCATGAAGCAGCGAGGTGGATTCTGTGGACTTTCTATTTAGCAAGCCAAGCCAAAACCAGGGAGTTTCAGTGTCTGTGCCAAATGGGAATCCTGCATTAGAGAGAGTTAAAAAAACAAAAGTAAAACCTGAAAGATATGGAGTTATGATTTCAAAATGCCATCTTCTTTATATGATACAGCCATTGCAATCTTGAATTCTGTCACTATCTGCCCTAGGCTTGCAGCAGCCTAGCTGTGTTATAGATATGTGAGAAACTGTAGGCTCTACCCATCCTACTGAAGTATTGGCTACTGAGAATTTGGGGTGGGGGGCACTGTCTTAAGGTTTTTCTATCCACCTGTGAGCCTACTGAGTCCTAGGGATAACTCCAGTCTCATGTCCACACAGGCTGGTAACCTCAGTGAATCATAAAACAAACAGACAAAATAAAAAAGTACGGTTGTCCAAAATAGGTAAGAGAGGTTATGACAGGGGTTGTATGTACGTAAGACTGACTAGAATATGTTATATACATGTGTGAAACTGTGAAAGAAAAGATTGAACCAAAGAAAAATAAGGTGGAGAGTGATAAAGAAAGATACACATGTCCTCCTCGGGTCTCTGCATATGGGCTTGTGGACACACGCATCTGTGTTCGAGCAGATGTGTGTGTGTGTGTGTGTGTGTGTGTGTGTGTGTGTGTGTGCCTGTGAAAACATAGCACCATAGAAGAAGGGATTTGTCCGAAGATTCTACATTAGGCTCATCTCTTCTGAGATTTCACATCCAAAGTATGACTGGCTGTAGAGAGTTAAACCGTGGAGTGCAGTGAGGTAAAGAAGTCCAGCTAAGGAAAAACCAAACCAAACCAAACCAAACAAAACAAAACAAATGCTCTCAAATCTAAATGTGAATCAGGCCTCTTGGTTATAAAGTGGAAAGCCAATTTATACACCGAGAAGAATGGCAGTTATGAGTACACTTGCACAATATTAATTAGGTGAGCCAAGCTGGCCCTAAGCCACAGCAAGTTTTCTTCATCCTCCCTCCACGTTAGTATTGCGTGACTGAATCTAGCATAGATTTGCACAGGCTCTGAGGGGCATGCCTACGAGTTTTAGCTCAGTAATAACCCCCAGACTCATACAAATGCTCTGAGGCCCACCTCCTTTTTGAAGGCTCTGGAAACTGGTTTATACTGGTTTGTTGCCTAGGAAACAGCAGGGTCCTAGGAAACAGCAGGATGTTTTCCTCTGTAGGTTAGAGATGGCACTAACTCTACAAATCTTAAGCTCCAGGATTTTATTCCTATTTTCTTGGCATTTAGCAGTATATGAATTTCCTCAAGCTCGTGCGTACTCTTTCTCTCTCTAAAATGAGCAGTGATGACACAATTAAGAGAGAGAGCTCCGAACATGTCTGCTTTTGCTCTATTTTTCAACGCCGCCTTGGCAATAGCGGCGTGGCTGCTTATTTAGTGCATTGACATTGGCTTAGATGGTACACAAGATCCTGTTTCCAAAGCCCTTGACTGTTTACAAAACTCTTTTGCATTTATTATCTTGTTAGACCTGTGTATTTACTCTCGGAGGTAGCCATCACTGCCTGCATGTAACAGATGAAAGGAAGAGAGCTCAGGAGACTGTGCCCGTGACCTGCCTAACCTCACGCAGCTGGCAGCAGCAGGAACTAAATCCTAGCTTTCTAGCTCCTCGAGCTTGAAAAAAATTCACATTAGACCATCTACCTGAATTGAGTGAATACCCATGCTGTGGAGTATTTTTGGAACTTCAGAAGTCAATTCACAAAATGCTAAAGCAGCAGTCTGAGGAGCAGGTGTATGCCGTGAGGGCTAGGCAGGCTTTGTAATGACTAGACCCAATCACGGAATCTAGAATCAGTTCCATTTCCGAATTTACACGTGTGTCTTCATTCCGTGATACTGTGATGACATGTAGTGAGTGACATATCCAGGGTACTGTCTAGATGATGGAGACTAGGCTATCTTAATGCACTAAACACAAAATTCACTTTCGGGCTATAGAAAGTTAAAGCCAATATAACCTACCAGCAAATGAAAGTGTTTCTACCTTAGTGGCAATAGGATGAAATCTGTCAAGGTGGAGCAAGATTCATGCCTTTTTGAGCCATAAATGATGAGATGCTGCAGTGAACTGGGAATGGAAAAGGGGCATAAAAATAATTTGTTTACATGAACTAACTCCTAAATTATATCTCAAAACTAATAATTTAATCTGTGTGGCACAAAGATCTTGCAAACACATCACAGTACAGCTCTTTAAATGGGAGTTAATCGAGGGAGAGGCAGGCTTTAGATTATAAGCAGTAAGGAGTGGTTTCCTTAACAGCTTTGATAATAGCCTCAGATTGTTCTGTTGCAAACACAAGCTTGACACACAGACAACACAACCATCCACTAAGTCCTTCGTACCTCACAGACAGTCTCAGGAATTCCAGACCAGCTTCGCCATTCAGAGTCCACTCTGATCAGCTTTTTGTGCATAGCTGCAGAATGGTCTTGAAAGCCCAAAGCACTGACTCTTCTGCAGTAATCACTAGGTTTGCCCAGCGGTAAAGCACTGTATGCCTGCTCTCAGCTGGGATGGGGCAGGCTGTACTCTCCGGCTGGACCCTATCTGTCAGGCTGTACCTTATCTGTCAGGCTGTACCTTATCTGTCAGGCTGTACTCTCAGGCTGGACCCTATCTATCAGGCTGTACCCTGTTTGTCAGGCTGTACCTTATCTGTCAGGCTGTACCCTGTTTGTCTGTCCTCTGCCAGATTTACATAGACCACTACTTCATGTTTCTCATTATGTTTTGAGTCCTGGGTTCCTGTTTTGCCTTTTGTCTTTTTACCTTCAGCATAAGAGCCTTGCAAAATGCCTATGAAGAAGAAGCAATGCTAGATAAAGAAAAGATACAATGTTAGGTAAAGAAAAGTTATAAAATACATGGTTTTAGACATAAATCAAAGTAAAGAATTGATGGGCTGATGACCCTAACCTTGTATTTCCCCCAGAAGCAAGGCTCTAGAACTCGCTAGTCACTGTGCCCTGAGGATTTTTAGAACCTGTACCCACAGTAAATAACAATATGCAGCTCTACTTTTTGGTTTTTAATATCCAGAATTATAGATGAAGTAAAATGCATTAAAGGATAGATTACTGCTTAGTACCATGAAAGCTGAAGTGACAAACCCCAAAATTTGGATGTCACAGAAGGTTTTAGATCAAGCCTAGTCTAATATTTTTAGGCATCCTTTCTTCCTCTTAATTGAAACACAACAGGAAAGTAACCAATCGACTAAATGATTATATAATACTACAAAACAATAAAGCTTTCAAATAAGTTAAAGCTTCAATAAGTATATCTAAATTCTTTAAAGGGGATTGGTATTCTAATAACTAGTTCTATTGAAGTACAGACCCAAAATGAGCATTTTTGAAGTACATTAATTTTTACTGCTGGTTAATAATGGGATTTTGTGTTTATATCGCTTCTTGGGGTTTTACAGCTTGTTTGTGGACATTAGACTATGGATATTCTACAAGGTGGATAGGCATTCAGGTGTCTCTGCAACAACCAGGCAGATAGAATTTTGATGGGTTAATGATCTGCTTATGGGGAAAAAAAAAACCCTTCTTCATGTCTTGTTGGGATTGAAAATCATAATATCTTAGAAAATAGCCGACATATTTTCCTGTGACGCTCTACCAGGCCTGGTTTTAGCACTCAGGAAATCTTATCATGCATCACCCACCCTTCCAGTGATCATTTGAAAGCACTCTAAAAAGGGAGTGACATGCAATGTCATGTGTGAACAGGTCACAAGGAAACCTGTTGCCTTGTATGGCAAATAAAACAATTTAAAAACTGAGGCTTGGAGATGGCTCAGTGGGAGGTGGAACCCCCACCCATCCCAGCCCACCCCTGTGTAAAACTCAGCTGTGGAGACATCTTTCTGTAACTCCATTGCAGTGTGAGAGAAGAAATGGAGACTCAGTGCTTGCCAGCCATTCAGTACAACTGAAAGGGGAACTCCAGGTTCAATAGGAGCCCCTGTCTCAAAAACTAAGGTGGAGAGTAGGAGAGAAAGACACCCAAGATGGAGGCCCAGCTTCCATGCAAGGTAGAAAGCATATGCAAATATATACTCCCACACATATGCAATGTACACTATATATGACTATGAGTAAGCAAATAAAATTAAAATAGACACTAAGTAGAGGGTTGATGTTTTCCATCTTAAATTCCACCTATCTCCTTTTGAATAGCTGCTTTTTAAATAACCATTTATATTTACTTTGATTTAGCAATGCAGCATACCAAACCTAGGATGTGAGAAGCCTGTCCTGCACTGCAGGTTGAATTTGCAATCTGTGCTGTGTGACTCCTTGCCAAGACTCCATTCTTTACTTACACTGTAAATAGAGGACCGTGAAGTTTGAAAAGACCTGAGGTCTGGCTAACATCTCATCCCAAAGCATAAGTAGTTTTAGGCTAAGACAAAGGGGACCTCAAGGTAAGAAATGGGCATCACAAGAAGTGGTCTATTAAAACTACTGCTGTCAGCGGATAGAGTGAGATCACCTCCCAGAACCTCTGCAGCTGCCTTGCAAGCACCTGTAACTCCAGCTCACTAGAACCCAATGCCTTCTCTGGCTTCTGTAGTATATACATGGCATACATGTGTGCACATGCACAAGCATACACACACACACACACAAGTAAAAATAAATCCTTTGTAAAATCTTTCTATTATATCTCCATTGATTAAAAATAGCTGTTGTTGGCTCGGTCATCACAGAGCTGACAGTTCTGAGAGGACACTCTGCTCATGCAGGGGTGCGGTGGTGCAGATTTGCTTGCACCTGGCAGATTATCTTATTTTAAATGGCTTCAACAGTCTGTGAGGGGGCAGATGTTCATGAAAACAAAAGGAGGAGGACAAATTAGACTCTGTTACAAAACGGAACATAAGGGAATAAATGCAGCACATTTAGCCTACAGAACTGCCATAAGAAACAAAACGTTGCCAGGAATTAGGAAACAGGGAGATGGCAAAGATCAGAAAAACCGAGAAGGGAGAGCAAGTGGCAGAATTGTGACAAATAAAAGACGTGTTTGATAAAGTTTGACATCCTATGAAATATATTACAGGATTGTGTCCGCAGTCAACAGAAGAAAAGACAGCTTGCCGTGCTGAGAGGGGTAAGCCCGGTTTCCTTCCCTCCCCAGGAACTTCCAATTTTCTCCACAGGAGGACAAGATTGAGAGTCACTTGGAGAACTAAGATAGTGTTTATGATTGGAGCATTTTCCTCTGAGACATATGTTAGCTCTAAGGACAGGGCTTGCTTCATCCTGCTTAGACTCCCATACCTTTCCTAGAAGTTTTTGGACAACTTGCTGAAAGTTCACTGGGACACAGCAGATGGTAGCTTTAGGATTATTTAAGGCAGCACGTGGGTCAGTGGTAGATAATCCCCTATTCACAGAATTATCAGCAAGGCATAAAAGCATAACCAAGTACCAAGTGTCACTAGGGCACTCAACATAATGCTGAACACAGCAGAGTGTTAACAACTATTATACTGTAATTAGTGTTCGAGGGTCCATGCTGGTTTTTTTTGAGTCCCTCTTTTCCTTTCAAATATCCTCCCAAATTTTTTGTGTTAGAAGTTTAACCTGAACACCTCTCAACTGACAGCTTAGATTAGTTCTCCTTGAAGCCTCTATTGTCAAAGAGCATTTAGTTATCTTTACTAGAGAATAAAGGGTGGCAGGGGTAAGGGGACTGTCACCAAGTGATGTACATAATCATATACAAAATAGTTGCTCTTATAATGAAATGTTCCTAAGTGTTTATCACATATTCACTCCTATTCCCCTCTCATGTCCCTTTCTAATTCCCTATTGTATGTGTTTATGTGTATGTATTTCAATATGGATTCTATATATGAAAGAAAATATATTTATTTTTCTGAATCTGACTAGTCTAGCTTAACAAAATATTATGCCCAAAAGTTCCCTGTAAAGTAACATTTTATTCACTCTTTTGTAGCTGAATCAAATTTCACTCTGTGTATGTGTGTGTGTGTGTGTGTGTGTGTGTGAGAGAGAGAGAGAGAGAGAGAGAGAGAGAGAGAGAGAGAGGCAGAGAGACAGAGAGACAGAGAAACAAAGAGAGACAGAGACATCTTTTTTATTCAGTCATCTCTTGATGGACACCTAGGCTGATTCTATAACTCAACTCTTCATGATAGTGCCTCAGGGAACAGGGATGAGCAGATGTTTCTGTAGTATGCTGACTTAGAGTCCTGTCAGGAGTAGAGAAAGTCCTGAGTGAATATGTACTATTGACATGGGCACACATGGGAACACAAAAGAACCAAGTCTCAGACCCAAAGGGTTCACATCTTGCTCCAGCTATATATTATAAGCCCTGCACATATTTTTTATAATCAGTATATTATTACCTGCCTCCTTATTCAGCTACAGGCAATATCCCCACATCTCTATTCAACAGTTATATAAATAAACGTGCTCCACTTGTAGGGTGCTTCACTTTTCCTATCATAGAGCACAGGCCACTTGGCCCCATCTTCCAATGTGTGCATACATCTCTGTGTACTTCCTATCTGTTGTTTGCCAGCCTCAGCCAGGTGAAGTCTCTGGAGCCATGTAAGGATTTTTTAGTTTTATTTATTACCAATTGTTGAGAATTTTAGAACAAAAATATTTCAATAGCCCAGTAGTGTGTTTTCCAAATTGACAACGAATAGGTCCTCGTTTAAGGCAGGTTAAGACTACTGTAGTCAATCTGGCAACATTTAGTTAGCGCTCCCTGGGTGCCTCCCTTATGCGCATATATTAACATCACGGAGTCACAACCACTATGGTACATTTGGTAACTACCCACTACCTCTGGACACAAAGATATTTATTATTTTAAATATACATAGCTCTATCCAGAAGAGAATTTTCTAAAGAGGTATTTGGTGGGAAATGGTGAGAATTTTGTAAATTAAAGTACATTTTGGGTGCAATTAAGGATAGAGTGTGGGATATAAAATCATGAAAATCTCTCCCTGCTTTTTGGTAGACTCTGGTTCTCTACCTCTGTGTTTATATGAGGTGTAGAGGGCTTCTATGCTGAGCTCTATTTGAAAGACTTTATCCTGTTTCTCAAGTGCCCAATTTATCACAGTTAGCTTAGGCACTGGAAGCATCTGGCTCAACACAGAGATACTTTCAACTACAAATTAAGAACTGAGAACAAGGGCAGGAATGCACTGCTGTGTGCAGCAGGAGGGTGGTCTCACCAACAGAGAGATGCATAGACATTGCTTCGGATTTTAATAAGGATGAAAGTCAATGTATCATTAATGTTCTCTGTTCAATGTCTTGAGCACCCTCAGTCACTATCCCAGGCCCCTGCTTAAGATTCTACATGCGTGAGCCAAGTTGATGTGGGGTCACATTAATTGGTTGGCCATTGAAAGTAAGATTTCTTTGTTATTGTGTTAGATTCTTTAAAAAAAAAATTCTAGTTTATATAATTTGTCCTGTAATTTGTGCCAGGATATAGATTTGCCTCCTCTCTTCTGCCTATGCCACGTGATCTTAGTAGGAAAGATAAATGATCATTTTGTCTAATGTTCTATTTCTCTTTGTTCTTTTAGTTCATGCTTAATTTGTATCAGCTGATTGACCCCATCTTTTGTAATATTATTTTTCTTCATAAATTCTCAAAAAAAGTCAAAGTAGTTTAAGAGATAAGAGAAGGTGGTCAGGAGATGTATATATTGGAAGCATTCATTGTTGAGAGAAAACAAACAATGACAGTGCTTATCAATTGAGTGTCTTGTTTTCTCTCGTTCTCTGCTTTCTCATGTGTTCCCAGATAATGTGTGTTCCCTTAAATCAACAAACAGAATGCTCTAACTTGGCTAAGCAGAATATATAAGCAGAGTTTATAGTCTTGGAAAGGGAGAGACTGGCCTATATGCCAATGATTGATTTCAGATTATATTAGAGAATGGAGTATTTGAGTAGCAGGGTTCATGTGAGAAAGACTACACAGCCCTGTGTATTCTTTAGTACCCACTCATACTGCTGACTAGTTTCCAAATCTACCCAAGTGTAATCAGAAACCCTTTTGAAGATGTCAAATTTTAAAATCTCACGAAACACTCTTACATGCTTTCAACTGAACAACCGAGGAAGCTCGGGGACACAAACTGTTCCATGCAGGAGAATGAGACTGGAAACTCCCCCTTCCTCCCAGTGTGTGCATTCTGCATCTTCCAGACTCCAAAGTGATCAGTTTGACCTTTTCTTAAGCACTAAACTTTTTTAAGTCCTTAAAATTCCAGCATGCAAATTGTACATAAAATATTTAAAGCATTTGAAAAGGTGACTTAATGAATCCATCAATCAAAAACTCTAAAGTTCTGAAAACCTCTAACTTACTCTGCTTATAACTTAGAGGGAGAAAAGTAGCCTTTCACTGTAGAGCTCCATGAAATCTGAGGAATGGCTGCTATTGATAGAAAGGTTGGGACAGTTAGTGGAGGGAGAGAATACACGTGCGTGCAAGTGTGCAGTCTTACAGTGTCCTCTCTGAGTTACTGTGAAAATTCAGTCCTAAAAATATCTCTGACCTCTGCAAGATTTGAGCTGTTTAAATAGTGACTTATAGCTATGTGGGTGAAGAACACAGAAAGACACGTAAATGCTAACCAAATCTATTACTATCTCTTATAGGAATGAGTTATTTACTTTCACATTTAATTTTCTAATGAGTTTCCAAGTAGCATGCACTACACTGAAATAAAACAGTGGTGTCTGATTATTCTCTTGACAGGTGCCAGATATACCATGGTCATACCAGCTACCTGTTTTCAAAAAGAGACTGTGGTGCATGCATGACTCAACAGTGGGTCAAAGCATGATCTGAAATTTCTCTTATAGAGAGTGAATTCCATTCTAGAGAACAGCAAAGCTTTATATTGAAGCATGGAGTCTGTCCAGGGTTCTCTGAGTTTCACCTATCTAAGAAATCCCTACCACCTACTACTACTGATTCAAGGTGACATTAGCTTGTTTCCCCTACTGTGCCGTCCTCAATCCCCAATTCTTTCTTTCACTCAATTATTGAAATCATAGTTCATTCATATTTGAATCTGAACTATATTTAATGCTGGACATTAAATCAGTAGATCAAAAGTATTTTGAGCTGCATGAAATGTCGGACGCTATACAAAGAAGGCAGATTCCCTCTCCCAATTTTTTCAAGTTATTACTCCTTTAAGTAATTTTTCTTTCACAGATGAAAATGGATGTCTCTTTTCTGGTAAAAGTAAAAAGCTTAATTAAAAGGAGGGAGCCATTGTTACATTGAGAAGAAAGCGCAGGCCTTCCTTAAAGAATGCATTTACTCCTCCAGCTCTGAGCCTTTCCTTGGCCTCTGAGTTCACTGCTAAGGGATGTTTGGTCCCAAGGGCTTAGGTATGCATTCATGACATTGTCATGTGAGTTCCAGAGTTAAAATTTAAACAAAGAAAAGCCTTTTTAAACTTTTTTTTTCAGAGAAAGCATTCCTAAAACTTCAATTCAAAACCTAATTTGACTAAGTAGCTGGGACTTAATACATGATATAATATATTTTGCTTAGTAGGAATCATTAAATTCAGACTGCAGTTTTAATATGTTCTTTTGTCAACATACTGTTATTCAAGTATACACATATATGCTAAATATGCATATTACAATTTAAAATATACCAAAATAAAACCAAGAAATGTCTTATATAAGTATTTGCATATATTAAAGACAGTGTTTTTATTTTTCTACTTATTTGTATCAATTATGAATAGAGGTATAGCTATATTCAAGCACAACTGTGAACTTTATTATGCATATATATATATATATATATATATATATATACTCAAACCATTCTCACTTTTCTTACACCACACATTCTTGTGTGCTTTAGGTTCTTGTCTGGGGAGCAGGTTTTTAGATTGAGACTCTGATCTCTGTTCTATGTTGGTGAGAACTTTGGTCATTTGTTGTTATTTTTAATCAGTCCCTCAACATTAGCTATGAGTCTCAAAGCATGACAAGGTGTGTTGAGCTAGTGAGCAAATAGGAGACCGTGTGTGTTAGCCTTTATGGTTTTTCTCTCTCTCTGTCTGTTTCTGTCTATCTCTCTGTCTCTCTGACTCTCTGTCTCTCTGTCTCTCTCTCTCTCTCTCACACACACACACACACACACACACAAAGTAATTCTTTTGTTTTATTACACCTTATAATTGCTCAAACAAAAGTGGTCAGAGTGCCCTGAATGTTGGGTTTGACTACTAAGACAGTTTCACACAGTAATGAGATTTCCCTCTGTAGGAGGGCTATGAACTGCTAATTAGCATCTATGACCCAATAGTCTCGGAGCAAACAAGAGTAATAGCAGTAATTTCCAGTTTTATGCAGAGCACAAGTCTCGAATATTACCAGCATTTCTGTTCCGTTTGTAATTAACAGCAAGTGATTATTATAGTCAGAAAGTCTATCCTCTTGCGCTGCATGTTCCTAGGTAATAACAAAGAGGCGAAATTATGCCTGAGGAAGCTATGTGTGTGTGTCATTGACTGTCAACCATTCTTAGGAATTCAAATTTCTATCATTTTAAAATTTTTTTCTTTTCATTTATGTTATCACTTTAATTTTTTATACATTTTAACTCGTTTGTGAATTGTACAGGATGATGGGTTTCCTTGTGACATTTACATGATTCTTCCTACCTTCTACCCATGGTTTTAGTGTTATTTATGAGTTCACATATAAAATATTGTGTTTCTATGGCAGTTTGTACATGTGTGTCATTATACATTGTTCTTGTCTCTCCCACTCCTCTGTGGACACTGCCACCCTCTGCTGCTGCCTTTATTTGCCTCTAATAATCCTCTCTCCAAATCTCACATCACATTCCCTTCTTATTTCCTGCTCTCTCCTTCCTTAATGTTTTCTCCTTCCCATCACAATCTCTATTAATGACCTACACACACACATTTTTATCTAGTTTACACACATAATAGAAACATATGGTGTCTATCTCTCTAGTTCTACTGCATTTCACTTAAAATAACGATTACAAGTTCTAGCCATTTTTTTTCTACTGAAAATGTCATCACTCCTTTATCCTTTATGGATAAATAAAACTTTTATTGTGTTTGTATCCAAATTTTCTTTATTCATTCATCTGTTGATAGCCATTTAAGTGGTGCCATAAGTTGGCTACTGTGGTTGTGGCAGCCATCAACACACATGTGCATGTATCTCTGTAGTATATTGACTTAGCATCCACTGGGTATATACACACACGAGTGATCTACTTTGGTCTTATACTAATTCTATTTTCATATTCTTTGCCAAACCTCAATATTAATTATCATAGAACCATCACCAATACTCATCATCAGTACACAGGACTTTCTTTTCCTACACAGTCACCATAATTCCTTGTTATTTGTTTTCTTGATGATGTTCATTCTGCCTAGGGTAAGATGGACTATTAAAGCAGATTTAACTTATATTTCCTAATGGAAGACAATTTTAAATATTTTCTAAATAATGCATTGGATTTGCATGTTACTTATTTTGAGAACTATATGTTCACTTCACTGGCTCATTTATTGAGTAGATTATTTGGAGAGATTTTTATATTCAATTTGTGTTTAATTGTTCTTTATATATTCTAGATACTATTTTATTACCTGAGGCAGAATTGCAAAACATTTTCTCATATCCTATAGGCTTTGTTTATTCTATTGCTAGTTTCTTATGCTATGAGGATTTTTAATTTCTTGTAGTCCCATCTGTTAATTCTTGGTAATATTTCTTGTCCTATCTGATACTTCACAGAAAATCCTTATGCATGTTCATATCTTGAAGTGCTTTACCTATATTTTCCTTTAGCAATTTCAAAGTTTTAGAGCTTATATTTATTTTAATTGATTATGTACATGGTGAGAGGCTTGAAACTATTTTTATTCTTCTATATGAGGATATGCATAAAGGAAGGAAGGAATTAAGGAAGAAGAAAGGAAGGAGAGAAGGAAAAGGGGAGGGAAAGAAAGAGGGAGGGAGGAGGCAGCCTGGATTTCTACTGTGTCCTATCAGTGGACTTTGAACAACTTCTTAATTAATTTAAATGTCTTTGTCCACAAAATGAAAATAAGTACAATTAATCTAAAGGATGTGTGAAATACATACATATACTTGTAAAACTCCATTTAAATGTGGCTGTATTGTTCATCTTTCCATTGTTAGCTCCAGCAAAGAAATCATGGGCTGCAGATGTGACAAGGACTTTATCAATCAGGTGGAAAATTAAATGCAAGACTTAAGTGTGCATTATCCTCATTCCAAAACAAACAAACAACAACAGTAACAGTAACAACAGTAAAAACAACAACAACAGCAGCAGCAGCAGCAACAGAAATAAGGAGTTCAGGAGCAAGAACCCCAGCAGTAACTCAGACACAGAGAAAGAAAGCTCTAAACTCGTGTCTTAGAGTTTCATTGCTGTGAAGAGACACCATGACCAAGGCAAGTTTTTTGAAGGATCACATTTCATTGGGGCTGGCTTTTATTGTCAGAGGTTTAGTCCACTATAATCACGGCAGGAAGTATCGCAGCATTCAGGCAGACATGGTACTGGGTGAGCCACATGCTCTACATTTTGATCCAGAGGCAGCAGGAGGAGTGTGCCATAGTGGGAATAACTTGATCATAGGAGACCTCAACACCCGCTTCCAATGACACACTTTCTGCAACAAACCCCACCTCCTAATACTGCCAGTCCTTATAGACCAAGCATTCAGATATGAATCTATGGTGAGGGGAGGGGGCATGCCTATTCAAACCACCACACCTAGTTTACAAAGTAAGGCCTTCTGGAAAGAGATGTTAATACTCCTGTATAAAGCATGAGTAAAAAGGGAAAGGAGAAGTTTTCTTGTTATTAAAGTAAAAGTGCTTATCTATCTTTCCTCAAAAGCCATACAGGAGCACATATAATCAGCATGCCTGGAACAGATGTTCCATCTGCAAAGAAAAGTGCTTTGCAGGACAGAAGACAATGATGTTCTTCCTCCCTGTGGGCTCTTTTTGAAACTTTTTCTACATATTTTTGGGACATCATATTTTTTCTTCTGTCTTCAAACACACTGTAGTTTTAGGTTATAGCATATACAAGTGTGGTACCTCTCACCACTTAGCATTATTTCATATGTTAAGAATGTTAATTTCTCATTTTGTTGGTCACTAGCTGATATTGTTCTCCTTATAGGTGAACAATATCTTTTTTCTTTATGTCCTGTCAAATTATATGTGCATCATATGACTCAGAACAGTAATATCTCAAATAACCTAAAGAATGAATAGTAACATGTAGAGCACACAATACACAATGCATGGTTTCATCCATGATACTATAATTTTTCTAATATGTCTAACACATGTATTACTATTTTCAACTCTTAAGGTAGAGAAGGTGAATTTGAGATCCAACTCTTGATTTAATTACATTATCTTGGCTCTTCACCCATCCTTTCGATCACGCTAAATCTCTTCTACAACTGTACAGCAGCTTGGCTTTATTTCCTGTTCTTAATTGCAACTGATTGATAATGACTACTTAGGGCATGGTGTTTAGTGGAAGTAAAAAAAGCAGTGTAGAATTTCTCCAATGTACTTGACAAACCTATGTAATGCTATAACCATCATTTTGTATTTGAGGCAGAGGTTTTTAAATTATTCATAGCCTTATAGATTTTTCCTATCTGAATCACAGAAAACAAAAATTGAATTGACAACTTTTCTATTGTCTTAGCATAGTATATACTTGGTACTGTACCAAAGGCAGTAGAGAGAAGTTAATTGCATACATATTATGGATGACTTTTAAAACTCCAATATTCATCCTATTGTAAAAGATTGAGATGGTTCAATAAATAAGTTAATGACTGCCAAGGGTGGAAAACAGAGCTGAAAGTGGAAGATGCCATTCTTCCATTTGTTCATCTGCACAAATCTTCTTTATAGGAGATTATGTATGTGTGTGCTCATTCAGGTATGATATATATGTATGTATGTGTATATATTACAGATCATAACTCAGAAATTACTTTAAATAAAGGATCCCTTCTACAAGCCAGTAAAAGGATATTTCTTCCTCTTGATTTTTCGATGATCCCACTATTCTTTAGCATACATATTTTTCTTTATTGTCTGCTATAAATTAAATATTTCCGTTATCCATTCCTCTTTAGCATCACAGGATTTCAAAAGTCTCCACTTACTGCCTTAGAAAACAATGTAGAAGTTAGGGAAAATAACAATTCTTGAGGTAAGTGAAGTCCACGTCACATGACTATTAGGAAGCTAAGCCTGTCAAATCCTGATGAACAGAATTCTCACGAAAGTCTTAAATGTAGATTTCTGTTTTCTCTTTGGCACCTGGATCTTGAAACAGCTGCTCCTTTAATCATTTACAAATTTCTTCAAATAATATTTCCTTTCCCCATGTTGTGTGATAGCAAGTGTAATTAATATATTTCTGTAAACCTGCAATAATCTGTGTATAGATTTTGTGAATTGTGTCTCCTAGTGCCTTCAGATAGATGAAGCTATTTAAAGCTGGATCTGCTTTTTGGCACAGATCATTTTAATGCCCTTTAAATAATTAATCACAAAGAAACCAAAATTAATGTAGCCCTTGGATCCTAAATTGGGACCTATGAGCTAAATGAATGCAAAGTTCATGTTCTCCAAGAAATATTTATTTTCTCACATGACCTATTTTATGCAATTTATTTGCTCTATATTTAGAATCCCAATTAGCAGCCCAGTGTCATATGTGCAATGTGGGAAAATTCTTGTTATCATGAAAACACTATTTGTTTATTTAATTGTCATTTACTAGATATCCATTCATGCCAGAGACTAAGTGAGAAGGATGTCAGGGTAAAGATTGACATACTTAGAGGTGACTTACAGTGGCAAAGAATTAGGCAAACTACTAAAAATAAATAAAAATAGCCCCTAGAATCTGTGAGCAATAATGTAAAGAGGTGACTGAGTTAAAGATTCTCCATTGGAAAGTATTCTTAGAGGCAGTGCTTTCTCATAGTATGTTCCAGGTCCTGAAATAACACTTAGGAGCCTTATCTCAAAACAGTAAAGAATAGAAAGTGCTGTAATTATTGGAAGTGCTAGGAGTATGCTGGGAACTGATTATAAGACACTGATAAGCTTGGCTCATGCGTGAGTATTTGGTCCCTACTTGGTGGGAATATTGGACAAGAGGGGTAATTGGGTGTGAGCATTAAAGTTTACAAAGACTTGTAACATTGCTAGTTATCTCTCTATGCCTTTTACTCTCTGTTATGGACTTTAGCTCTCGGGAACGGTAAGTCCAATTAAGCATATCCTTCTATAAATTGCCTTGGTTATAATATTTTGCCATATCAGTAGAAAAGTAACTGGTACAAAGAAGTGAATCTTATGGGGAGATGTGGGTGAGCAGCAGCAGCAAAGAGATGCTTTAAGTGGTAACTGCAATAATCAGGGGCCAAGTGCTGACTCAGAGGAATATATACTAGGTGACAGTGGTGTGTTGATACACCCACTCCAGAAGTGACTCGTGTGACAGGCCTAGAAACCTGGATGAAGTCCCAAGGCGAAAATTTCACAGAAACCTAGTCTCCTGGAACCATGGCATCCTGTATAACGAATGCTCCAAACTTGTCCTTGCGAATGGATCTGTGTGCTTTCTTTCAGTATTGTTTTATTATAGATGCCTCCAAGCAATGACTTGCCAAATACCTAAGCAAAATTGAACTTTACTTCCTGGCCTTCACCAATACCCTAGGTAATCCTTGAGCCAACTCTAGGCTTGAAATTCAGTAAGAATGTTACCTATTCAGTAACATTCAGAATTGCCTCTAGTATTGTAAGAGAGATAGAGGAACTAGAATATTGCATTATTCATGAGAAGGTTAGCTAGAGCAGAACTCCCTAATTAGAACCATGACTTGGACATGAAAGCCCTTGCCCTGGGAGTGTAAAGACCTCACACCTGGATTCTAAGAATATAGCTGACCTTAGATAGAGCTGACTGTGTCTCAGTTGTTTTATTGCCCAGTTCCTGCCAGTCTTTATGTTTGCATTCCTCTGTTTTGTTTAGGAGCCATTAAGCATCCAGTAACCTCATTGTACCTTGCTGATGTATCACCTAACTTCCCTATTTTCTTCTGTATTAAAAGTCTCATGCTCGATTTGAGAAAAATACATTCAGATACACACTCCCTTGTGTCCGTATTTGTTTGTCACCCTTGCCAACTCCTTGCTTGCCTGTAACCGGAACCCCTGATTTCTTCTGAGGATTAAGGGAGGCCGACTGGGACCCGTCCGGGCAGTGTATGTTTAAAAGGTAGGATGTACTGTGAGGTGGAATGGAGGGTATGATGAGGAAAATGAAGGAATGGAGAATAGACTGCAGAATAATTCAGTAGTACCACTTAACAAGATAAAGAAAACTGGGCACAGCTTGGCCTGTTGGAAAAGTTCAGAGTTCTACTTGGAAGAGATCAGCCTCAGATATATCTGACTCATCTCTACAGACATACTGATGAAGAAGTCAAGTAATTGAGGTATGCTGTGATTTGAAAAGAAAATTTATGGTAGTCACCTTAGAGACATTTGTTGGAGAACTAGATAAGTTCCATAAGAGAGAACATAGGGAGAGGAAAGGGAAGTCAGCTTGGAACATATTGCCCCAAACACCAGCATGTAGAGGAAACCTGTTTGAAAGAATCGCACTTGTAAAATAATTAGTGTCAGAAACTAGTGACTTGGAAATGAATTAACAAAGAGTGTGTCAATAGAAAGAACCCAAGCAAAGAGAGTATCTGCAAAGCAGAATGAGATTCATCCACAAAGAATGCTGTCCAGAGGTAGGTAGAGGTACTGACACTTGGTTATTCCTCATGTACAATAAGATAACCATCCCGAGAAAGACATCATCAGTTGGGATTCAATAGAAATAATTGGGCTCAGATGGAGGATAGGTGTTCTAAGAGAACAAGGATAGTAGAAGGACAGTCAAATTATAGAAAGTATGAAAGGTTGAGACACCAAACCAAGAATAAGGGTTCCCTATCTATTATCTTCCATACATTTTGTGCCAGTAGAGGAGTGATAGTAAGAGGTGTAGGTATGCCATGAAGAATTTTCTCTATTAAGTTGTGTCTTCATTTGGACATGTGTTTAGAAAGGGAGTTATATAAGAACAACATTTCATTATGCCCTGCTTTGTCCTGGTGAGAAAGTGGAGCCTCACTCTTCTGTTTGGGCAGAAGGCAGTATTTCATATATTTTAAAATTAAAATAAAAAAGATTTAGAATATATCTCAGTTTATGGAGGGTGTGAAATGAAGGATGTCTTACCTTCACATATAAGTTTAGAAAATGGCGTCTAGAAGGATTTTGTTTTATTATTGATTCATGAAGGAAATTTTGTCCCTTCTGTTAAAAGTTGAGTCTTCTGTCAATAAGACAAAAGACCACCAACAGATTGGGAAAGGATCTTTACCTATCCTAAATCTGATAGGGGACTAGTATCCAATATATACAAAGAGCTCAAGAAGCTGGACTCCAGAAATTCAAATAACCCCATTAAAAATGGGGTACAGAGCTAAACAAAGAATTCTCAACTGAGGAATACTGAAGGGCTGAGAGCACCTGAAAAAATGTTCAACATGTTCATAGCAGCCTTATTTATAATAGTCAGATGCTGGAAAGAACCCAGATGTCCTTCACAGAGGAATGGATATAGAAAATGTGGTACATTTACACAATGGAGTACTACTCAGCTATTAAAAACAATGGGTTTATGAAATTCTTGGACAAATGGATGTATCTGGAAGATATCATCCTTAGTGAGGTAACCCAACCATAAAAGAAGTCATTAGATATGCACTCAATGATAAGTGGATATTAGCCCAGAAACATAGAACACCCAAGATACAATTTGCAAAACACAAGAAAATCAAGAAGAGGGAAGACCAATGGGTGAATACTTCATTCCTCCTTAGAATAGGGAACAAAATACCCATGAAAGGAGTTACAGAGACAAAGTTTGGATCGAAGACAAAAGGATGGACTATCCAGAGACTGCCCCACCCAGGGATCCAACCCATAATCAGCCACCAAACCCAGACACTATTGCATATGCCAGAAAGATTTTGCTGAAGGGACCCTGTTATAGCTGTCTCATATGAGGCTATGCCAGTACCTGGCAAATACAGAAGTGGATGCTCATAGTCATCTATAAGATGGAACACAGGGCCCCCAATGGAGAAGCTAGAGAAAGCACCCAAGGAGCTGAAGGGGTCTTCAACCTTATAGGTGGAACAAAAATATTAACTAACCAGTACCCCCAGAGCTTATATCTCTACTGCATATGTAGGAGAAGAAGGCCTAGTCGGCCATCACTGGGAAGAGAGGCCCCTTGGTATTGCAAACTTTATATGCCCCAGTACAGGGGAATGCCAGGGCCAAGAAGCAGTAGTGAGTGGGTCGGGAGGGGAGCAGTCGGAGGGAGGGTATAGGGAACTTTTGGGATAGCATTTGAAATGTATATAAAGAAAATATCTTTAAAAAAAAAGTTGAGTCTTATTGACTTAAAGCCCTTTTCTAGATCTCTAGGAAGGCTGCATGATTCTTTTAGGAAATAAACAGATTTATAAAAAACCTGAAATTATGAGAGATGATTGAAAGTCATCTAAACATTTTAATGTAAATTAAGTTAATTAATTGATTAGTTAATTCATTAACTCTGGCTTTAGAAGTGAAGGGAACTAAAGGGGAAAAATGGAACAGGAAACAAAATTGCCCCTTTTTGAATATTAAAAAGTACACCATTAGATCACTGTGTACTTTCACACTCCTGGAGCAAGAGGATGATTCTTGTCTATATAAACATGTGAGTTTCTTTTTGTTTTAACATTTAAATCAAACTACATGGGTCAGAAAATAGGTATGGGATACAATCAAAAATATCTTTTTCATATACAGTGAGGAAATCCCGAAATCATACAAGGAATGTATGTGCTTTCATATGCTCTAGAAACAAAATTGAGAGTAATTATGATTGAGGACATAATAAAGCTCCCATGGCTTGTACTCAAAATCATAATTGAAAAGATGAGTTTGGTGTAAGAGATAGACGTCTTTGGGTTTGGATCTACATCACCCAGGCAAAATGCCATGTGTGGCAGTGTGGACATGTAATGCAGGACTATAGGGGCAAATCAGAAAGCTCTGAAATCACTGAGTAATCATCTTAGAAATATCTCAAAGTGTAGGGTGAAACTTATGAGGAACATACCCAATATTAGTCTCTAATCGCACTTGTTCATACACATACAAGAATGTACATGTCTGTACTACACACACACACATGCACACAAGTACTATTCTCAGTAGTAAATTCTTGAAATTTGGTAAAGAAGTATTACATTTTGTGCACTTTTAAATGTATTATGTTAATTTAATTTATTAGAAACATTTAATTCCATTTAAATGATTTTGTAATTTTCATAGATATAAATATTTGAAGATTAAAAGCTAAAAAGGAAAACAAGTAGCTGAACTTTTTCCCCATGCCTTTTGTATACTGTGATAGATCTCTTGTATACTGTTCACAGTATGCCATAAACAGTTTTTCAACACAAACCTCTAATTTATGAAGATTATTAAGTAGAATAAGATGCCCTGCAAACCCAAATGCTATGATGTTCTTCCGTACAACATTTATGAGATTACTCTTCTTTTGGCTTTGAGATTCAGGGGTGTCAATTCAGCTTTAAACTATCTTACTCCTTTTTTTATGTTAATACTGGGCTACAATTCACAAATTATTTTAGTAAGAGTTCAAGAAAAAGACGCTTTTCTACTTTTAATTTTTTATTTCCTGTAGCAGGTCCTACCCATAGCACAATTGCAATTATTTAGAAAGAAAGAAAGAAAGAAAGAAAGAAAGAAAGAAAGAAAGAAAGAAAGAAAGAAAGGAAGGAAGAAAGAAAGAAAGGAAGGAAGAAAGGAAGAAGGAAAGAAGGAAAGAAAGAAAGGAACTTAGCTCCTCTGTGTAATATTGATGCACTCTCTATGAATACAAAGACACTTAAAATACGCTAAATGCAGTTTGGGCATCCTGCTTTGTGACTAAAATCATTTTGTTGAAGTTCAATAACTAATGGCTTCATATTTATCTAGGTTTAATTTGAAATAAACTAAAAGGAAAGATTTTCAACTTGATTTTCTTTTCTTTTCTTTTCTTTTTTTAAAAAAAAAAGTACAACTCATAAAATCCTAAAGTTAGTTCTATAAGACAGCGTGGCCTTCGAGTCAGTGGCAACTTTTTGCCATGTTCTGTGAATCTAGTGGAGTTTTTCCTTGGCTAAGTTTTTAAGGACCACGGACAGTTACAGCACACCCAACTAAACCCAAATTACAAATGAGTTTGGTAGTTGTAATGAAAATAGATAAATCTTTATTGCTGGAGGGTGACAACAGAAAGGTACTTGCAAAGTAATAGCCACTAATTGGAAATAATCATTTTATGTTTGAATATTCTGTGAGAGATAAAACCAGGTTATTAAACTGAAATCTATAATAAAACATTTGAGAACTATTTCCATGATCTTCTGTATTTCTTACTGCATTTCTTACCTTCTGAAAGGATGAGGTTTGCGCTCACTTAGGAAGAGCATCTATCCTTGAATTTTTGCGGGCCATGCACCAATAACTTAGAGTACTGGTGGGAATGAGCTTAATGAGGTAGGAGGGTTTCTTACAAACAAAACAACACACTGTGGTCCATGAGAATTATTTCATTATAAGAGAAAGTGAATCAGAATCAAGAATATATCCCTAGAAACTTATTTTTCAGACTGCCCATGAGAGATAGTGTGGCTGTATGATCTTGGTTCTGAACCTCTAGGGATAAAGAAAAATGCAGAGAGAGAGAGAGAGAGAGTAAGAGTACCCAAGAAGATGGTCCCCAATTCAAGCTCCTGGTATTGACTGGACATCATATTGTCACTCTAACTACATCTTCTATTTTCATTTTATTTATCCTGTGAAATTATTTATGGATTGCTGTAAAGATAGTCAGTATGCAAAATGTCACTGTCTCTGAGTAAGTATTTAATCAAAAACATATTTAGTGTTAAAAGAAGAGTCTAGGAAGACACCACTGAGGAATTTAATATGAGGTACTATTTATTTGCCTACACTTTCTTGGATATTGCTATTACATATGACCCCTTGAGACATGAAGTCAAAAGTCATATCATTGAATTTGGAAAAAGTGTATAATTTCTAAAAGACCATGTGGTCATTGCAAATCATCAGATGGATATAAAATACCAAACATCTTTCCTTTGAGGTAACTAGTAATTCTTCATCAATATGCTACATGTGAACAATCTTGATCACAACGCTGGCGTCGAAGTGAAGTGAATCCCCCAGGGATTCTGAACAAGTTGCAGCACAGCCACATTAAGCACTCAGTAAGTAGACCTAATTTCCTCAATCAGACTAATCTCACATGGTCTAATAGCCCCATTTGCAATCGGTAAGGTTGATTCCCAGGAATTGAATGTGAAAATAATGGCTTGATTCCAAGAACCAAGAAGACAATGATTACTTCACTAAAGATAAAAATGATAATCAGAGGTCTTCTCCAAAATGTTCTCTAGTCTTTTTGGTCAATTAATTTCAGATTAAAAATACCAATTAAATTTGGAACCTGATCATTTATGAGTTGCTTGCAGATGTGGTAGCTTGCCTTTGTAGACTAGCATTCAATGTACAAAATTAAATCTGATACTTTTGAGTTCTTAAATGTTAGAAGATCTAATGCAAAGCGAGCTGGCATATTTAATTTTATTAGTACTATCTATAAAGTAAGCGTTAACAATGACTAGTCCATAAAGAAATATATCAGAGAATAAAGTTCCTGGGTACTAAAAAAATGTGATTATGTTTCAGGGTTAGAAAATGATTAAATACTATTTTTTTATAATGTTTTGGCTTTGGGAAACTGCCAAATGGATTTTGCCAACTACATTTTTCAGTCATTTCTCATCCCATGTGTGTGTTTTAATGAGTGTGTAACCCGTATGTTCTAATTCACTGAAGTTTAACTTGATGAAATCTGTTTTAAGAATAGTATAATTTCCAAGAAGACTTTAGAGTCATTCTAAGAAACTATAGCATTATTTTTTTTAATAAAAAGGAATGTTAGAGTTGATTTTGAATAGACAGAAGAATCTATAAATTCAGAGCACAGACCTAAATCTGAGATCCTTATTTTAAATGACTTGTAACTACTTTTATGACAGTGGAATAAATAAAAAGATTTAACTTTAAATTATTGCCAAACTGTGTAAAATGAAAGGAAAAGGGAAACAGGGTCAACATTTTCACTTATATTTAGTGCAGTAAGAAGAAAAACAGCAACATGAAATGACAAAGACAATTCAAATGTATGTTTCTTTCACATTGAATACTAGACCTCTATGCTCTCTCACAAAAATTTATGTCAAACACGTTTTTTAAAAGACAATAACGAACTGAAAATAAGAACTAGAGAAAACAATGTAAAGTGATGCAAGAGCTACACATTCTTATAGAAAGATTTACAGCTCAACACAAATTATAAATGAAATCTGGACCACACAAGAAGCGAAAATTGAAGCTGAGATGGAGAAAGAGAGGCTGATGACCTAAGCTAGAAGCAGTCCTACTTCGTATGTGAATGAAACACCAATTATCTCTACCTACAAGCACTCTTCAATATATAAAAGTCCTTAGTATTTTTACAGAGCAAGTTATGAGCTATAAGATTCAATTATCTAGAAGATAGTACAAAAGTAAGGTTACATGTAATATGTCTTCCTAACTACAAAACAGTACAAGCAATGTCCCAGGGAAATATGGCAATAGTCAACAGAAAGAACAAATAGCAGAGTAGATTCCCAACCTCAGACATTGAAAATATCAAGGAATATAATTGTGTGTATAGTGTGCTAACAGCAAAAATATAATGGAAAATTAAAATTAATTCTCAAATATATCTAGATAAGTTGAAAAGAACCAATTAATATTTTTTAAATTAAAATGAAACTACATAAATAGAACAACTCAATTTGAGACATTGATAATACACTGCATAAAGACAAAGAGCAGAGAAAATGAAAATTTAAGGCGTATGAGGGAAAGATTAGAAATAATGTGTCAAATATAAAGTAATCAAAGAAGCAACAGTCAATGTGATGATGGTAATAATTCTCTATAATATCAACTAATGTCTAGTCAGGTAAATCAAAATGTATAGCTATCAGAATAAATAAAATCAAATTTACTCATCATGGGGTAAAATTTCTTCAGGACTCCAAACATGAAAGAACGCCTTAAAGACCATCCACAGAAAAGTTATATAAAGGCAACACTGTTAGGTTAATAAAGAACAGAATAAAAGTGGCAAGGAACAATAGAAAAAAGGGGCGGGAATTGCTATGAAGGGAACAGAATTGTCAGTGTAGAAATCTACATATTGTATTCCTCCTTGCTAAGTTGTTGGTCAAAGTAAGCAAGATTCTTTCATGCAAATGAAAAGTTGTAAAAGTTTATCTGCAGACATAATTTACTAAAGAAAGTTTAAAAATATGTATCTCATAGGTAAAAACTAAGGGAAGCATATAATCAAATAAATTAGATAATACATCACACATACTCATGCACACACACACCAGTCTATCAAAATAATCAATAAAAACATGGCCTGGTTGGGCTGGAGATCTAGCTCAGTTGGTAGAAAATCTCCTCAGCATGCCAGAAGCCTAGATTTTGATCTCTAGGACTTCACAAGCTTGCCACAGTGGTTATATTACCTACCTTTATATTGCTGTGGTAAAATACCATTAGGCAGTTCATATAAGTAAAAGGTGGTACCAGAAGAATAAATGTCCATCATGTCACCAACAGGGCAGACAAGTGTGCAACTGGACAGACATGGTGACTGTAGAAGCAATTTGAGAGAGTTCACCTCACAAACTTCAAACAAGAATAGGGCAAAGGGGAAATGTTTGAATCTTTGAATTCTCAAATTCTGCCTCTACTCACATACTTCCTCCAACAACACCCAAGGAAAACTACCAACTAGGAATAAGCATTCAAATACCCAAGTCTATGGGGGTTATCTTACCCAAGTCATTACAGTGGCGCACACCATAATCCTAGAACTTTGGAGGTGGAAGCAAGTGTATCGAAAGTTTCATGATGTTTGTTGGCTCTACAATGCATCTGAGTCCAGCCTAGATTACATGACACTATTTCAAAATAAAAACAAAAATAAGCAACATATGTAGCATTACAATTAAGAACTGAAGTACTTGAACATATTAGCCAGCTTCTACTCAATATTTTCTAACAATCTGCAGTAGGATGAATTAAGTCTCTCTAAAAGACATGACCTATGAGACTATATGTCAAATGATCCTTTCAGCTCTAATCTAGTTACAGATCTAGTCAGAATCTCTCAGATTTAAGCTGAGTCCCAAACAATACTTGGTGAGTGTCCTTAGAGGAGAGAAAGAGATCAAAGAGATGAGTAGAGGAGTAATGGCCATGTGGGGCAGAAAGAGAGGCTGGAGGTATCAGCAATCATAGAAAGGAGCACTCCTAAGGATTTTAGTTCATTTTCCCCTTTCAAGGAAGAATGACATGGAACTTTTATAGAGACCTTGTTGAATCCATTGGTGGTTTTCAGTAGAGTAAACATTTTAAGGATTCTTTCATATCATGAGTATGGAGTGTCTTTCTACTCTCATATTATTTTCGATTTTAATGGAGTATTATATTCTTAACAATAGGCATTATGATATTCTGGACATTTAGTCCCCAGTTGATGGCAGTGTTTGGGGAGGTTATGGATCCCTTATAGAAACTGCCCTGCTGAGAGTGGGCATTAGCAGTTGATAGCCTCACCCCACTTCCTATTTTCCCTCTCAGCTTCCTGTGCTCACATAAAATTTATGAGTTAGCTTTCTGCTCAGGCTGCCATGTCATGCCTTCACTGTCACTACAGGCTGTGGACCTCTGGGAATATAACCTGTCTTTCATAAGTTGTCTTTGGTCATGGTATCTTATCACAATAACAGAAAAATAAGTAGTGTAAATATTATTTCATAGTGTTTGTGAGACGTCTCTAAATATTTTATTCAATTGTAAATGATGATGTCTCCCAGACTTTTCTGTTGGTATACTGGTGAGTTTTAACTGTCAAATCTGTACATTGTAGAACCACCTTGAAAAAATCTGAGAGAGAGGTTTTCATTTCCAGGTTGGCCTTTGGGCATGGCTGGGGAAAGAGGATATTCTTACTTAATTGAGGTGGTAAGACCTGCCTACTCTAGGTGACACCATTCTCTAAGCAGGGTATCCCGGACTATTTAAGAGTGGACAAAGCAAGCTGAGCATAATCATGCATATATGCTTTTTAACTGTGGATGTAGTGTGACCAGTTGTCTCTGTCCCAAGTTGCTGTCTCTGACTTACCCACAATAATGATCTCAAACATATAACTGTGAGCCAAGGAAAGCTGTTCTTCTTTATGTTGCCTTTACGTCTAGGTATTTCATTGCAACAAAACGTTGGTTGTCAATTTTATATAAATATATTAATATTTTTACATACTAGAACTAGTAAAATGACCAACTCAAACGTTGGTAACATACTTTTCTCTTTTCAATTGAGTATCTTTATTTTATTTTATTTTATTTTGTTTTGTTTTGTTTTGTTTTGTTTTACTTTATTTTATTTTATTCTCGTTTCTGGTTATTTCTGGTAGTACTGTCAATACCACATGGATGAAAAATGGTGAGAGTGAGCACTCCAGGCTTATGATGTATCTTTGAGAATTATTGGCAACAATGTTGGACTATGTTTGAAAACTACACTAAATGAGTAAATTTTTAAAAGGTTTGTATTTTAAAAGTATGTAAATTTCTGGATGTTTTGATTTATTTCTGCATAAACACCATTTTACTGTCTATATGTATTACATAGTATCTTATTGCATATTTGAATTATAGGTGTTAACCTTTCTTTTTAACACCATGAGAGGAGAGGCCGGAGAGAGGCTCTTGTGGAGGACACAGGATCCATTCCCACCACGTTGCCTCCTGCTTACAATTGTAACTACTGCTACAGGACTTCCAAGACCCTCTTCTAGCCTTCATAGTCACCAGACATGCTTGTGTGCACAAACATACCTGCAAAGAAAATAGTCGTACACATAAAATAAAATAGTAAGTTAAAACTTTTTTTAATCAAAGAGGGATGAACTATTTCCTGGAATCCTGAAGAAGAAACTAATCTTACCAACAACTTGGTTTGGGAGTTCTGACTTCAAAGCTTATAAAAATAAACTTCCAGTGTTCAAATAATCAAATGTGTTGCAATTTGTTACAATATTCTGCCCTCTTGTCTCCAAAATGCTAAGCCAAGATCTCACCCATTCAGAAATGAGGAGAAGCAAAAGCCGGAAGCTTGCTAGTCATATCCTTGTCAACATCTAACGACCTTCAGTTGATACTAACTCCATGTTGTCCTTCCACTTCTGCATATGTGCTTTTTCCCTAATGATAATAGATAGATAAATAAATGAATTAAAACATTAAAAGAAAGGTAAAGAGTTTAAGACAGACCAGAAAGGTTTCTATACCATTGTCACAGACAGGATTGCCAATACATGTAAAATATAAAACAATTATAGTATTCACTAAAAATAGTATTTTATGTAGGATGAACATACTTCTCCTAACAAAACCACACATACTAATTGTTCTAATCCTTCTCAATAGGGCTAAAGAGTAACTGATAATTAAGTATGCTTGACAGCTGGCTTTCAAATATATGAGCCTATAAGGAACATTCGTTTTCTTTTCTCTTTTTTACTTTTTTTTTAAAAAATTACTTTACATTCTGATCACAACTTACCATCCCCCTCTCTTCCCTGTCCATCCCTCTCACCTCCCTCACCTCCATCCTCCTATTCTGTCTTCCCTTTCTCAGAAAAGGAGAGGCCTACCATGGATATCAACCTGCCTTAGCATACCAAGTTACAGTAAGACCAGGCATAATACATCTTCTCCTATTGTAGTTAGGCAAGGCATCCCAGTTAGGTGAAAGGGATCCAAAGGCAGGCAACAGAGTCAGATAGAGCTCCTTCTCCTGCTGTTAGGAGTCCCACATGAAGACCCAGCTGCTCAACTGTTACATATATGCAGAGGGCGTAGATCTGTCCCATGCATGTTCTGTTGGGCAGTTCAGGATAGTTGGTTTCGTAAAATTTTTTGTGGTGTCCCTAACTTCTCTGTCTTCTTCAATCCTTCCTCTCTCTTCATTAGGATTCCTCAAGCTCCATCTAATGTTTGGCTGTTTCCATCAGTTGCTGGATGAAGCCTCTCAGATGACAGTTATGCTAGGTACCTGTTTGAAAATAGAGCAGAATATCATTAATAGTGTTACGAATGGGCTCTCTTTCAGAGGATGGATCTCAAGCTGGCCCAGTCACTGGTTGGCCATTTCCTCAATTTCTACTCCATCCTTAACTGTGCACATCATGAAGGCAGGACAAATAAGGTTTTGTGTCTAGATTGTTGTCCCTCCCCCATTGGAAGTCTTTTGTGGTTACAGGAGATGGTCATACTCCCTATTGCTAGGGAACTTAGGTAGGATCACCCTCATTGATTCCTGGGTGTTTCTATTGCTGTAGGCTTCTAGCTAGTCCTATAGATGCCCTCAACCCCAACAATTCCAGTTTTCTCTCCCAGTACTCTCTCTAAACTCTCTCCACTTGATCCTTCCCCTTCCTTTCCTTACTTCCTCTTCCCCCCAGTTCCCTCCCTCCATCTTTCCCTGATGTCTATTCTATTGGGGACCATTCTTATTCAAAATACCACAGTATTGTTATACAATAAATTAACATGTAAACTGCAATTTTCGAGATATAAATTAAGCAATAAAAGTTTTCTCACTTCTGTCAAAAATGAGTCTTAAACATAAAAAGATGATAAAGAGACTTGTGGGAAACACCTCAGGCCCACAAGCTAAGCGGCTCATGCACAGCAGGAGCCACTAAGATGTGCAAATATATGGTGGAAAGATGGGAGAGAAGGAGGAGCATAGAGGTTTGAGAATTTTGAGAGATGGAACTAGAGACAAAAGGGTAGAGAGGGATATCTAGCTGTAGGTAGCTAGCCCTGTCACGGAGGCCACAGTGAAATCCCAGCCCATGCTGTTTCTAAGGGCCATGACTGGGTCTCTGACCATGCTACAGCAGGTGTCTGTGTTAATGTTCATGACTCTTATTACCACTAAAGGGTATGTGGATGTCCCTGGTTTGGGCTGTTGCCAGGGACCATTTGGATCTCCATGGGCTATACAGAGCTGACTCTGCTCCTCACTGGATGAAGCACTTAGGAGAGCATGCCCCATAAGTTGACTGGGAAGGGTGGTAGAGCTGGCCTTGGTGACAGGGATGGCCTGGCCCTGAGGGTGTAAGTGTAAGAGGGCTTTGCCCCCTTGCTGGCTGTAGCATTGGGTGAGCTATCTGGAGCAGTGCTGAGGATCTGACCCTGGAGAGATAGGTGTGGCTACCATCTATTCCAGGATACAGGGTTTGTGTTGGTCCACCCCAACATCTAACTTATCTGTGTGAACTGCTGGAACACATGAAAGGGCTCATCCTGAAGGTTCAAAGCTGCCGGATCTATATGAAAAAGGACAATGACAGGATATCTGAAATGAGTCCCAGTTAGGAACCAATATTGATAGTGTAGCAGAAACCTTAAACCAGACCAATGACTCATTGCAATGAACATTTACATGAAAAGATACGTGGACAAAAAGGTATACTGTGGGTACACCACAGTTGTTTTTGTTTGTTTGTTTTTACTCTTGATTTTCATTTTCTTATGGGAGGAGTTTACAATGGTGGTGGCTAGATACAATGGAGATAAGTGGGATGAGGTGTATGATGTGAAACTCAGAAAAATTCAATAAAAAGTATTTCAAAAGGAGACTTGTTGGCATTTCCCTCTTTATTGAATTACTGATAGTACCTAAGAAAAGAAGCCTGTGTAATTGCCACAAACATCTTTGTCATATAATACATCAATGATAGACACATATAAAGTGGAATAGCTTTAAGATACTTTGACCAATTATTTCCTTAATCAATTGTTGTATAAAACTCATTGTATTCACTGTATAACGATGGCAGCAGTGAGGAGGTCATGATGACTTTTAGTTCACAGTTTGAAATTTGTTGCTACAAAGGAACTTGTAAATCACTCTAGACAGGTGCAAAAGTTCTAAACTTCCTGTAATGATAGCGTTTATAAGAGCATTTTTAAAATACTGGAAAATTAAAATGTCCATCAAAATTAAAACTGATAGGCAAGCAACATATTCAGATAAAAGACTATCACCAGATGAAAACCAGCAATTATTAAAATACAATGGACATTGGAAATATTGTCTTACTTTGAAAACTAAAAATAATGAATTAATAATACAATATTCATAAAGCTAAGCCAATAAAGAAACTATCTAACTTGTAAATAAAAATATAAAAGAACATTAAATAAAATATTCAGAATAAGATAATGGAGGCTCAGAATAAAATCGTATAGGTGACTGAGACAGTACCAATATATAGATCAAATAGTGATGGCATGTTGAATCACTTATTCCTTTTATAGTAACTTCATTTCCTCATTTAAGTAAGTTATAGCTATATAAAATATTACATAGTGGAGCCTACAAAGCAAGCATGAAAGATAACTCTTCAATTGTGAAAGGTATTGAAGTCTGAGATGCTATTGTGTTAAATGTGATCACTCACTCTGAATTGATGTGAATTTAGTAGGGGATATGTCTGCAAGAACTTTCTAGCAGGTCTACTGGAATCAAAACAGGATTCAGAGGGAGAATGTGTGTCTTGAGACACTTAGTGAGGACCTGACTGTCACATGTCTTCTATGGTTTAGGAGTCACCCTGTCAAGGACGAGGATTGATGTCCACAACATGAGTTGGATGGCCTCTTTGACCCTCTTCAGCATGGGACTCTGGGTCTCTGGGGCAGATCATTCTCTTCTGAGCCCTGACAGCTGCATGACCTTGCTCTTTCTCTTTGAGTCTTCCCTGACTACCTAAAGCAGTTTCCCAAGGAATGTAGTGTATTTTCAAGTGAATGGTACATCTTGGAAAAGGCACCCAGAAGAGTCAAATAAATCTTACAGAATAAGTGGTCAACTCTGGACTTTGAACTTTTCACCTTCCTTAAAAATGTTAATGCTCATTGGGAGTCACATGCATGCATGCAGACATATTCATAGCATGTGGTACGTGAGAAGTATGTGAAATGTATTCACCAAATAAAAATTAAGAAAATACAGATTTGTATATAGCATATTTGTGTGCATATATACATCATGACAAACTTAAAAAAAAAAACAATTTCTAAAGATTCTGCTAAGGATTCATGCTAAGTATAACTTTAGGAACTAAATGGAGTGATAGCATCAGCATTCTTTATCCCTCAGTAGCAGCCTCAGCACCAATTTGATCCTGGTCACCACCATTCAGCCTGCATAGGCTCAGTGGTGCTCTTAGGCCATATCAGTTTCATATCACTGCAGCTTTGCAGAGGGATGCTCTTCTCCATAACCAAGGTCAGGCCAGTTTGTGTGTGTGTGTGTGTGTGTTTTGTTTTTTGCTTTTCTTTTTGTTTGACTCATAGATACACTAATACACTCTGCCTTGCCACACTTTATAATCTTCACACACTTCAAATAGTTTCAGGTTTAGGTATATACCGAACTAATCAGTCCATTACCCTCAACTCCAATTAGTGTTCCCCATGACGTATATTCTTTCTTTTGGTATTTCTGTTAGTTGCTTTGCTTGTTCATTTGTTTGTTTTTAACTCAGTATGATTTCATGGCATTACTTTCCATTTGTAGAAATTTATCGTTCTTTGAAATCTCTTCATGTGCAAAAGTCTAAAATAAGCTTGTTTTAAAGAGAATGAATTCCAACTCCCTGGAAACCGTCTCACTTCGTACGTGAGGTCGAGGAAGGGAAACACATGCAAGGGAAGCCTTCTTTTTTTTCTGTTCCAATAGAAGCATTTTCATAATAAGAATATACTTGTATATTACTTGTTGAAGTTAAAACAAATAAATAAAATGGATTAAAGGGAAAGACATCGGAATGAGCTGAGGCCTGAGAAGCACACATGACGTAACACATGACCACAGTCTTTAGTGCTGCAGGCAAAGTTCTGCATTCAATTTGCTACTGGAGTCTTAGACTGAATACCACCCCCAACCAAACCACCACTGCCCACAAAGCAGCAACCAGCTGCAAGGCAGATTCCCAGCAGACGGAATGCAGGTGAGATATCAGCAGAGCTTGAGAGAGCTCAGCCTAAAGCGGGCATGTGGGGTTTGGAGAGTTTTAGAAACTTTTATTGTAGGAACACATGTGTTAGTGTGCCAGATGGAAGTAATTATGGCAGGGAAACTTTGCCCCAGCCTTAAAACCAAATTCCAATACTGTGAGCTCAGGCTAATGACTCCCCTCCAGGACAAGCAAAAGCAGACCACAGTGAATTTTCAAGATTGACTTCACATTACATCAGGTCACGATCGGCCCTACTAAAAACCCATCTGAACTTCGTAGTATCTGTACATCAGTTCTCACTGGGAAAAGATGTGACTTCAAACTCACTCATATAAATAAGTATGCTTGCCTGTAATCTATCTTACAAATCTCATCTGACACTGGACTTTTACCGTCTGAGGAGCAGAAAGCACAATTAGGATTGCTGATGAATAGCGTGATTATTCTAGATAGGAGAAATCGACTCCACTGGAATATTTCTGCACATATGGTCCTTTCTGAAAGAATCTTGATTCCTTTGACAGAGACAGGCACATACTTGACATCTTCCTTACTAAACAGTATCGTGGGAATTAAGATGGAGAAAATAAAACAGACTGTAGTTGAGTGCTAAATCTATGACCTATAAAACAGTCAGAAGGATTAGAAGTCGATCCAGCCCCCTGAACTCCCTAGCCTGAGGATTTTTCCTGCAGATTTAGGCACCGAAGGAAATTCTTTCTCTCTTTGGTTTTGTTGCGACTGGTGACTCAGAAACAACCTTGGTAAGGATTATGAATATACAGGGGTATGTTGGCTTTATAGTGATGCAGAATCACCTGTCTGAGAACTTCAGCACTGTTACTTTCATGGAACCACTGGCTGAAGGATTTACTGGAAAGGGAAAGATACTTGGAAGGTACAAAAACTCAGGGTCTTGAAGAGATGAACTTAACTCTGTTTCATAAATCAGTTCTAGCCGTATACATGGTGGCTTGCTTCCCTTTGAAAGATAAAATAATGTTTTACTTAACTAGGGAGATCGAGAAGTCTTACAAATGTATAATACCATCTTAAAGACCCAAATCCATACTCTCAGTGTGGTTCACACAGTCAGACAAGCTCATTGTATCAACACAACCAGGAAACTATGAGCATAGTATAAAAGGACAGAGAAAAAGCTTAAGTGTGTGGCTTCCACCCTGATTGCCTCCCTTTATAGGTCAGCCTAATCCCTTACCACTAGATACAAGATTTGACTTCTCCAGTCCACAGGGGCTCATGAGAACAGAAGAGCAATACATTCCCCAATCCTTCATTTGGTTAGTGAGGATGGGAATGCAGAATACATAAATGGAAGTGTATTAACTTCTCCTATCTGGAATAATCATGTTATTCATTAGCAAACATAATTGTGGTTTCTACTATTCAGGCTGTAAAAGTCCAGTGTCAGTTGAGGTTTGTAAGCTAGACTAAGTGACTCAAGGAAGCAGGGATACACTTGTGTGACAAAGTAGCTCTACTATTCTGTCCTACTTAATCAGGATTCCTCAATAATGCTGTTTTATCATTGAACTCTGTGTGTTGGGTCCTTACTGGGACCCAATTTAATCATTTGTTTTGGAAACCTACACTATTAGCAAACATAAATGTTGTGAAGAACCAAATCTCCACTATGAAATAACCAGTGAATTTCCTTGCCACTGACTTACGTATGTGTGCATTATTTCAGCAAACTTTCCAACAGATCTTTCATTATTACACTTAGTGCTAGATGTTAAAGGTATAGTGACAACAAAAACCCTGAAAATGGCTGGGTCAGACAAGATGCATGAAAGGAACTCAGCATTGGAAAGCGAGCAGCAGAAATCAGAGAGTTGCATAGACTTCAGTGTTCCAGGTAGAGTTGATAAACTAAAGTTGTTCCTCAGACAGAAATTACAGTGCCTTAATGAAATGAAACAGTCTTGACAGGTCATATGAAGCACTAAAGAATGGGCTCTAGACATCTACCTTCAGATCTAGCAGCTCCACTGACCATCAGTACCCTCCCAAAGCTTTACACCCTCTCTTTATTTTATTTGTGTGCAGTTTGCCAATTACATTTCAAAAAACATTCCAAACCTACTTCTGTGTCCATGAGTCCTCATGGTGAGCTTGCTATGTGAAACTTTTCCTGGACAGATAAATGTCTAGTCATCCCAGATATATAACCAATATCAGAACAAAGTCCAACTTGGTGAAGTAGTGAATTTCTTGTGGTTATTTAGGGAGCATGGAGGAGGTTCCAAGAGTGGGAAGTACTCAAAGAAAAATCATCCAAAGGTGATGACTCATAAAGGTTGAAAAGTCAAGACTTCTGCATGGCTTGCAGGTGAAAGGGATGACTGAGAGAGACAATTCTCCAGTCCTCACAAGGGCTCTTGTTGTGATCTCTCCCAGAATGACCCAGATAGAGAGCAAAGGGTTTATAAACATGGAGAACCTTATTAACTAATTTAGGATTAACAACATCAAATGAGAAAAACAGGTCACCAATCGGCAGTGACAACTCAGATTAAACTTAATTAAATTGAACCCTTTTATAAAATATTTGAAAGGTTTAAACTATTTTGTGTTTGTGTATTGTGTGTTCTGTCTGCACTGGAATTAAAAAACCAGAGTTACAGATGACTGTGATCCACATGTGTGTTAGGAATTGAATCTAGGTCCTCTGGGAGAGTGGCCAGTGCTCTTAAGCCCCTAAGCCATCTTCCAGTCTCCAAGTTTTGAACTCTTGCCAGCAGGAAGATGCTAGTAGACTTATCAGAAGGGTTACAGACCCTGGAGTTCTCCAGAAGAGCGGGTCTCAAAGTCTGGACTAGTACATCTCAGTCCTGAAGAAATGAGTCTTGGAGACAAGAAACAGCAGCAGAAACAAATCATCATTTTCAGCCAAAGCATGGAGTCTCAGAAGCAGACACAGGAATGATTCCCTCTGCCTGCTGTTGAATGTTGAACCTTACAGGCTGCAGCTATGGAGTTTTGAAACACTCTTGTCTAGAGGACATGTCTGTCCTCTAGAATAAATATGTCTGTTCAGAGCTGTGCACACTGTTGTATAGAGGCCCGTGGGCACTCACTGATTGAATGTGTGTACATGCAAATGAGGTATAAAAAGGGTCAATCAAGAAAGGAGCTATCATAACTGGAAGGAGACGTTGATCCTTCAGAAAGCAGTCCCAATCAGTTCAGCAATACTGTTCTTTCTGCAATAGTGGGAGAGCACCCGGACTAAGGTGTCACAGTTTGCCACAAGACAGCTTGAGCTCAATCCGTCATTAAAAGGTCTGATCACCTTCATACCCAGAGCTACTTCTGCTACATCTGTCAGGAGCTGCCAGCTGCTGTCACATCTGGTTTAAATAGACATTGGCAGGTCATTCTGACCTTCCATCATCATTGCAAGCCTCTGCCTGTTTCTTGCTCCCAATTATGCTTTGGGCTTTTTACGCCAGTTTCTATCCTAACCAGGGATTTTTGTCTGCTTGCTTCCAGCTGCTGCTTTGTTGATGGCTGCAGCCAGAGAATTGACCAATGGAAGCAACCCACCACCACATGTTCTTTGCCCTGAGGCCTTGCACTTCCACCTATTACAAAGCACAGATTCTATGTCCATTCCTAGTCCAATCATAGGCATTCCATTAGGTCTTCTCAGATAGTTCAACTCGTACAGGAATCTCCTCTAGGAAACTCGGTCTCCTCTTTTTCCTGTTTTTCAGTTGTTTATGCTTCTCTAATCTTAGAGAAGGGCCTTTTGTATCTTGCAGTTTCATGGACTTCTTGAGATTTGTGAGTTGTTTACTTCTTGAGTTTCATGATTCTCCCTCCTCCTCCTTCCTGAAAGTAATGCTGTGACTTACAACTGTTTTTCTCTCTTCCTCCTCCTCCTCCTCCTCCTCCTCCTCCAAGAGACTTTCTACAGGGGAGAATGTTTCTACTTGAGGGAAATTGTTCCACAGTACCTCTCTCCGCCATAAGATATCCACCATGTATGATAGGGCTTCCATGGGGATATGGGAGGTATTTTGTCTCCTTAGAACATGGGTCTTTCCAATTCCTTTGTGTTCTTCAAATTTCTATCCCCGTGCTTCAATACTTGAAAGAAAAAGAAAAATCAGCTTCAAGAAATAAAGGTTTATTTGGGCCCTCTGTGTCAAAGGTCTTACTTAGTGATGACTTGGCACTCTTGCCTGTCTTCTATAATGATAGAGAACTTCATGAAAGAGAGTGTGTTGGCTACGGAAGCCTATTAACTCTTTCCTTCCATGGGTG
This sequence comes from Mus caroli, assembly GCF_978045245.1. Classification (NCBI taxonomy): domain Eukaryota; kingdom Metazoa; phylum Chordata; class Mammalia; order Rodentia; family Muridae; genus Mus; species Mus caroli. Next base: position 141,181,314 of record NW_028227261.1, on the reverse strand, counting down.
ACCAGGAAACTTTAAAAGAGTGGAGAACACAGTCAGAATCTGTGGGAAGCCGCATGTGTCGTTGCAGAGTGGCGCAGGCTTCTGCTGGCCACCACACATAAGTTTGAGCAAACAACCAATGCTTACTTATGCAGTAAAGTTTTTCGCCAAAACACTGCCTGGCCCGGGGAAGATAATGAGGCTCTACAAAGTACTAAGAGAATAACCAATCAGATGTGAGACATGCAAATGATGTATGATAATGAGGTACTGAGAGAATAACCAATCAGATGTGAGACATGCAAATGAGGTATGTTAATGAGGTACTGTGAGATACTAAGAGAGAGTAGCCAATCAGATGAGGAACATGCAAATGAGACATAGTGCATAACCAATCCAGGTGTGAGACAGGCCTCTCCTAGGCCTATATAAGCAGCACCAGTTCTGGGCTCGGGTCTATTCACCTCTACAATCAAGCTCTCCCAATAAACGTGTGCAGAAGGATCCTGTTGCAGCATCATTCTTGCTGCTCTTCTTGCGCGCAAGAAGAATCCTAATATCACTTTCAGGATATTAATTATCAGGATATTATCAGGATATTTCAATCCTAATATCACGTTCAGGAGAAAGTACCCAATGATCCCTTCAGTAAGTTCCACCTCTTAAAAGTTCTAGCACCTACTAACAGTACTAACAGTACTCTAGTAAGGCACTGGGTCTTCAATACACGAGGTTTTCAGTAAAATTAATTATGTAAGCACCCATATTTCTTTACAAAGGAGCTTCAGTAATAGTCTTAAATTAAAACGTAGCACCTAGGAAAAGGAGAAAGGGCTGTTCAAACATGAAAACCTGAATTCTATCCTCACACCTATGTGAAAAACAACCCCCCCCCACAAAAAAAAAAAAAAACTCACAAAAAAAAAAAACAAAATCAAAACCAAAGCAAAACAAAACAACAAAACCCCTGCCGTTATGGTACACACTTGTAATTACAGCGTTGAAGAGGAAGACACAGGCAGATCTTCTGACTTCATCAACAAATTCCCTGTTCAGGGAGATCTTATCCATGCATCCAGCAGGACATGTGCACAATCCAAGTACAAGCACTCACACAAACAAAATCAATAGAGTGCCTCACTTCTCTCTAAATCCCTATAATAACATTTTATTACTCACAAAATAAAATTCTCATTGTTGTGTTGGTTTACAAAACTTGGCCTATTTCATGAATTCCATATGGGTCAAGTCTGCAACCTTCTTTGATCTACTACTGCACAAGCCACACATATCCTGCCTTAACTCATCTTCCTGTTTCAAATGGGTCACTAAATCTCATCTTTCCGTATCAACTTGAAATTGATACCCAAAAGGCTCACCCTTAATATCCCATATAGTGCATCCTCCCGCAGCTGTCTAGTGTTTTCCACTCTTTTGGCTTGAATACATCACAGGCTTCTTTCATCTTTTTTGCTATACATCTTCTCTACAGTTTAGGTCCCCAGAATATAATATTCTAGGTGCATCTTGCTCATAGCTTTATTCTCACATTCTTACAGAGAACCTGCCATAAGTAGACACTCAAAATGGAAGGAATGTCTGAATGAAATCTGCTAGATTTTTTTTTTTTGTAATTTGTCATAAAACAAGTTTTGCAAGTAAGCAAAACTGTAAGTCTAGCAAGATCCTCATGGGTGGAATAGAAAAGCTGAGAATGTAAACTTGAAGCAGGATGACTAAAGGTGTGTACAGAAGGAGAAAGAAGCCATTGCCATGTGACAGAAGTGATTAAGCCATTTCTACATAACAGCAAAGTGATGCAGAAGGCTATATCTCAAGGACTCAAAGGTTTTAGGGATTAATATAAATAGAGGAAAGCTCAGATTGGTAGAGTTCAGTGTGCAAAATTAAAGTTGTACTCACTAGTGAAAAGTTAAATAACCATGTGAAACTGAGTTTACCTTATTCAGTGAGCAACACAAACCCAGTGAGTGCTTCCAGCAAAGCAACATAGGATCATTGTTAAGGAAGTAAGTCAGTTGACTGACAAGAGCCAAATGAGAGAAAGATGCTGGGAAAAGTTGATAGCCCATCAGATAACGGGGGGGGGGGGGTAACAGCAGTAAGACAGTACTGGAAGCACAGACCCAAAGGGGCAAAAAACAAAACAAAACAAAATAAAACAGGAACTTCAGAAAAACAAATGGAGTCTTAGCCTATGGCAAATGAGCTGAGCCCCTTGGCTTCTAATTTAATGATGATACTCAAATTCAGCAAGGAAGAGTCAAAAATAGTTTAGGTTAAAAAGAATATGATGAATTTAATATTTTATATACATATATATATGCATATATATATATATATATATATATATATATATATATATATATATGGCAGTAAGTACCCAATTCTAGAAAAATTTGGAATGCAAAAGGCTCCATTAGGCTCCTGCCTTCTAACCATGATCATGAGTTCAGTTTTGCTTTGTGGCCACAAGCACCTGAAGAGAGAGAGAGAGAGAGAGAGAGAGAGAGAGAGAGAGAGAGAGAGAGAGAGAGAGAGAGAGTTGTGTTTATTTTCTTGTTTTCATTTTATGTAAATGGAAGCATAGATTGCTTTTCATTTACAATATGTCATGCATTTGCATAGAAACTAGACGTTTTACTACATCGCTGTCTTTAATGGCCCCATAATGTAATGTGTTAACACAGGGAAACATCCCATTTCACTTGACCAACTCCCCATTGTTGAGCGCTTGGTATTTCTCAGGTTTTACTGTTGACAATAGTGTTATAATGAGGATATTTTTAAAAGTACAAGTTCAATGTGCTAAATTAAGAAATCTAAAAGTCTTCTATAAACAACAATCACAGATTCCTTGTTTAAAGCATGTTCTGTATTTTAACACCCTACATCAAATGCCTCATAATAGTATTTTATCACTCCTCATTATGAGTAGCTCTTGTTAACCCCATTTTACAGAAAAACGAGCAAAGTCTTAAGTCTGTGCAAGTTCACAGCTAGCAAAACAAAGCAAGGTCACTATGCCTCCTGAGGTAGAGGCTTGCCCTGCTTATACCAGGATCTGGGGTTAATCCTCAGTATTTCCAAAGCAAAGATTTGACTGCAGTGTAAAACCAGCCTTCCAAATCACTTGCCATGTCACCTTTTAACAACAGTGTATTTTGGAAAGACAGATCTGGGAATGAAGATAAAGTAGCAACCCCTACTAGGTCCTGTGAGTTACCAGCATCCCTTGAATAATGTGAATTGGATCACCTGGGGACTCTTGTAGGGTTTCTCCCTAAAACAATCAGAATCCCACCGAGGGAAAGTGAAAACCATCCAATAGAAGGGCATAACACATGCCTCAGATGATATTAATACACAGTGGCTTTTTTTAAAAATCAATGTTTAAAACCTTTTTAAAATGATCAATTAATTAATTAAAATTGTATACATTGATGCAATATATGTTGCTAAAATGTATGTATACAATGTAGAATAAAATGACTACATTAAGTTAGGTAACACATAGATCACCTCAAGTACTTCAGTTATTAGTGATAAAAATGCAGTGGGATTCGTCAAGTCAAAAACCATTGAGGCCTGAAGTGGTAGTTAACACCTACAATCCCAGCTCTCAGTAACCTGAGGCAGAGGGATTGTAAATGCTACTGAGGCCTAAGCTGAATGGTAGGCTTGAAGTCTGTGTGGGCCACAGAGAAAAGCTATGTCCAAGCCCCTTATGGTGGCCTCTCGTCCCATTGATGACCAACTAGGCCATCCTCTGCTACATATGCAGCTGGAGCCATGAGTCCCACCATGTGTAATCTTTGGTTGGTGATTTAGTCCCTAGGAGCTCTGGGGGTATTAGTTAGTTCATATTGTTGTTCCTCCAATGGGACTGTAACCCCTTCAGCTCCTTGGGTCCTTTCTCTAGCTCCTTCATTGGGGAACCTGTGCTCAGTCTATTAGTTGGCTGCAAGGATCCACCTTTGTATTTGTCAGGCACTGGTGGAGATTCTCAGGAGACAGCTATAACAGGCTTCTGTCATTAAGCACTTGTTGGCATCCACAACAGTGTCTGAGTTTGGTGATTGTATATGGGATGGATTCCCAGGTAGGGCAGTCACTAGATGGTCATTCATTCAGTCTCTGTTCCACACTTTGTCTCTGTATGTCCTTCCATGGGTATTTTGCTCCCCTTTCTAAGAAGGATCAAAGTATCAACACTTTGGTCTTCCTTCTTCTTGAGTTTCATGTGGTCTGTGAATTGTATCTTGGGTATTTCAGGCTTCTGGGCTAATATCCACTTATCAGTGAGTGCATACCATGTCTGCTCTTTTTGATTGGTTTACCTCACTCAGGATGATATTTTCTAGTTCTATCCATTTGCCAAACAATTGAATTTCATAAATTCATTGTTTTTAATAGCTGAGTAGTACTCCATTGTATAAATGTATCACATTTTCTGTACCCATTCCTCTGTTGAGGGACATTTGGATACTTTCCAGCTCCTGGCTATTATAAATAAGGCTGTGATGAGCATAGTGGAGCATGTGTCCTTATTACATGTTGGAGCATCTTCTGGGTATATGCCTAAGAGTGGAATTAGTGGGTCCTCAGGTAGTATGATGTCCAATTTTCTGAGGAACTGCCAAACTGATTTCCAGAGTAGTTGTACCAGCTTATAATCACACCAGCAATGGAGGAGTATTCCTCTTCTTCCACAAACTTGCCAACATCTGCTGTCCCCTGAGTTTTTTATGTTAGCCATTCTGACTGGTGTAAGGTGGAATCTCAGGGTTGTTTTGAATTGAATTTCCTTGATGACTATGAATGGTGAACATTTCTTTAGGTGCTTCTCAGCCATTCAGTATTCATCCCTTGAAAATTCTTTGTTTAGTTTTGTGTCCCATTTTTAATAGGGTCATTTGATTTTTTGGAGTCTAACTTCTTGAGATCTTTGTATATATTAGATATTAGGCCTCTATCAGATTTAGGATTGGTAAACATCTTTTCCCAATCTGTTGGTTGCCTTGTTGTCCTAATGACAGTGTCCTTTGCCTTACAGAAGCTTTGCAATTTTATGAGGTCCCATTTATCAATACTTGATCTTATAGCAGAAGCCATTGTTGTTCTGTTCAGGAAATTTTCCCCTGTGCCCAGGTGCTTAAGGCTCTTCCCCACTTTCTCTTCTATTAGTTTCACTGTATCTGGTCTTATGTGGTCGTCCTTGATCCACTTGGACTTGTGCTTTGTACAAGGAGATAAGAATGGATAGAATTGCATTCTTCTACATGCTAAACGCCAGTTGTGCCAGCACCATTTGTTAAAAATGCTGTCTGTTTTCCACTGGATGGTTTTAGCTCCTTTGTCAAAGATCAAGTGACATAGGTATGTGGTTTCATTTCTGGGTCTTCAATTCTATTCCATTGATTTATCTGTCTGTCACACTGTACCAATACAATGCAGTTTTTATCACAATTGCTCTGTAATACAGCTGGAGGTCAGGGATGGTGATTCCATCTGAAGTTCTTTAGTTGTTGAGAATAGTTTTCCCTCTCCTATGTTTTCTATTATTCCAGATGAATTTGCAAATTGCTCTTTCTAACTCTGTGAAGAATTGAGTTAGAATTCTGATGGGAATTGCTGAATCTATAGAATGCTTTCAGCAAGATGGCCATTTTTACTATATTAATCCTGCCAATCCATCAGCATGGGAGATCTTTCCATCTTCTGAGATCTTTTATTTCTTTCTTTAAAACCTTGAAGTTCTTATCATACAGATCTTTCACTTGCTTAGTTAGAGCCATGCCAAGGTATTTTATATTAATTGTGACTATCATGAAGGGTGTTGTTTTCCTTAATTTCTTTCTCAGCCTGTTTATCCTTTGTATAGAGGAAGACCAATGATTTGTTTGAGTTAATTTTATATCCAGTCACTTTGATGAAGTTTTTTTTTTTTTTTTTATCAGGTTCAGGGGTTCTCTGGTGGAATTTTTGGAGTCACTTAAGTATAGTACCATATCATCTGCAAATAGTGATAGTTTGGCTTCTTCCTTTCCAATCTGTATCCCTTTGATCTCCTTTTGTTGTCTAATTGCTCTGAGTAGGACTTCAAGTACTATATTGAATAGATAGCGAGAGAGTGGGCAGCCTTGTCTAAGTCCCTGATTTTACTGGGATTGCTTCAAGTTTTTCTCCATTTAGCTTGATATTGGCTACTGGTTTCCTGTATATTGCTTTTACTATGTTTAGGTAAAACATATGCCTTGGATTCCTGATCTTTCCAAGACTTTTTTTTTTTCTTTTTCTTTTTTCACATTTTTTATTAGATATTTTCTTCATTTACATTTCTAATGTTATCCCAAAAGTCCCCTATACCCTCCACCTACCCTGCTCCCCTACCCACCCACTCCCACTTCTTGGCCCTGGCATTCCCCTGTACTGGGGCATATAAAGTTTGCTAGACCAAGGGGCCTGCTTCTTTTCTCAATGATGGACGACTAGGCCATCTTCTGCTACATATGCAGCTAGAGACAGGAGCTCTGGGGGTACTGGTCAGTTCATATTGTTGTTCCACCTATAGGGTTGCAGCTTTCCAAGACTTTTATCATGAAGGAGTGTTGGATTTTTTCAAATGTTTTCTCAGCATCTAATGAGATTATCATATGTTTTTTTTTTTCCTTTGAGTTTGATTTTATAGTGGATTACATTGATGGATTTCCATATATTGAACCATCCCTGTATCCCTGGAATAAAGCCTACTTGATCATGATGGATGATCATTTTGATGTGTTCTTGGATTCAGTTTGCAAGAATTTTTTTGAGTATTTTTGCATCAATATTAATAAGGGAAATTGGTCTCAAGTTCTCTTTCTTTGTTAGGTCTTTGTGTGGTTTAGATATTAGAGTAACTGTGGCTTTATAGAATGAATTGGGTAGAGTACATTCTGTTTCTATTTTATGGAATAGTTCGAGAAGTATTGGAATTAGGTCTTCTTTGAAGGTCTGATAGAACTCTGCACTAAACCCATCTGGTCCTGGGCTTTTTTTTGGTAAGGAGACTATAAATGACTGCTTCTATTTCTTTAGGGGAAATGGGACTGTTTAGATCATTTATCTGATCCTGATTTAACTTTGGTACCTGGTGTCTGTCTAGAAAAATTTTCCATTTCATCCAGATTTTCCAGTTTTGTTGAGTATAGGCTTTTGTATTAGTAACTGATGATTTTTTTTGGATTTCCTTAGAGTCTGGTGCTATGTCTCCCTTTTCATTTCTGATTTTGTTAATTAGAGTTCTGTTTCTGTGCCCTCTAGTTAGACTGGCTATCTGGTTAGTCTAGTTTCTCGATTTTATTGATTTTCTCAAAGAACCAGCTCCTGGTTTGGTTGCTTCTTTGTATAGTTCTTTTTGTTTCCACTTAGTTGATTTCAGCCATGAGTTTGATTATTTCCTGAAGTCTACTCCTCTTGGGTGAATTCGCTTCTTCTTGTTCTAGAGCTTTCAGTAGTACTGTCAAGCTGATAGTGTATACTCACATACTCACTCACTTTAGTTTCTTTTTGGAGGCACTCAGAGCTATGAGTTTTCCTCTTAGGACTGCTTCCATTGTATACCGTAAGTTTGGGTATGTTGTGACTTCACTTTCATTAAACTCTGAAAAGTCTTCAATTTCTTTCTTTCTTTATTCCTTGACCAAGTTATCATGGAGTAGAGTTTTGTTCAGGTTCCACATGTATGTGGGCTGTCTATTGTTTATGTTGTTATTGAAGACCAGCCCTGATAGGATGCATGGGATTATTTCAATCTTCTTGTGTCTGTTGAGGCCTGTTTTGTGACCGATTATTATAGTCAATTTTGGAGAAGGTACCATGAGGTGCTGAGAAGCAGGTATTTTCTTTTGTTTTAGGATAAGATATTCTATTGATACCTGTTAAATTCATTTGTTTCATAACTTCTGTTAGTTTCACTGTGTCTTTATTTAGTTTCTGTTCCCATGATCTGTGCATTGCTGAGAGTGTGGTGTTGAACTCTCCCACTATTATTGTGTGTGGTACAATGTGTGTTTTGAACTTTAGTAAAGTTTCTTTTATGAATGTAGGTGCCCTTGCATTAGAAGCATAGATATTCAGAATAGAGAGTTCTTCTCGGTAGATTTTTCCTTTGGTGAGTATGAAGTGTTTTTCCTTATCTTTCTTGATAACTTTAGGTTGGAAGTTGATTTTATTTCCTATTCCAATGGCTACTCCAGCTTGTTTCTTGGGACCATTTGCTTGTAGAATTGCTTTCCAGCCTTTTACTCTGAGGTAGTATCTGTCTCTTTCACTGAGGTGGGTTTCCTGTATACAGCAAAATGTTGGGTCCTGTTTACATAGCCAGTCTGTTAGTCTATGTGTTTTTATTGGGGAATTGAGTCCATTGATATTAAGAGATATTAAGGAAAAAAGAATTGTTGCTTCCTGTTTGTTGTTGTTGTTATAGGTTGAATTATGTTTTTCTGGTTATTTTCTTTTTGGTTTGTTAAAAGATTATTTTCTTGCTTTTTCTAGGGTGTATTTTCCCTCCTTGTGTTGGAAGTTTTCCATTTATTATCCTTTGAAGGGCTGGATTTGTGGAGAAATATTGTGTAAATTTGTTTCGGTCATGGAATATCTTCGTTTCTCCATCTATGGTTATTGAGAGTTTGCTGTGTATAGTAGCCTGGACTGGCATTTGTGTTATCTTAGCATTTGTACGACGTCTGCCCAGAATCTTCTGGCTTTCATAGTTTCTGGAGAGAAGTTTGGTGTAATTCTAATATGTCAGTCTTTATATGTTATATGACCTTTTCCCCTTACTGCTTTTAATATTCTTTGTTTTGTACATTTAGTGTTTTGATTCTTATGTGATGGGAGGATTTTCTTTTCCGATCCAATCTATTTGGTGTTCTGTAGGCTTCTTGCTTGTGCATGGGCATCTCTTTCTTTAGGTTAGGGAAGTTTTCTTCTATAATTTTGTTGAAGATATTTACTGGTCCTTCAACTTGGACATCTTTACTCTCTTTTATACCCAATATTCTTAGGTTTGGTCTTCTCATTGTGCCCTGGATTTCCTGGATGTTTTCAGTTAGGATCTTTTTGCATTGCGCATTTTCTTTGATTGTTGAGTCAATGTTTTCTATAGTATCTTCTGTGCCTGAGTCCTCTCTTCCATTTCTTGTATTCTTCCATCTTGGTGATGCTTGTATCTATGGCTCCTGATCTCTTTCGTAGGTTTTCCTATCTCCAGAGTTGTCCTTGTGATTTCTTTATTGTTTCTACTTCCATTTTTAGATCCTGGATAGTTGTTCAATTCCTTCACCTGTTTGGATGTGTTTTCCTGTAATTCTTTAAGGGATTTTTGTTTCCTCTTTAAGGACTTCTACCTGTTTACAACTGTTCTCCTGTATTTCTTTAAGGGAGTTATTTATGTCCTTTTAAAAATCCTCTATCAGCATCATGAAATATGATTTTAAATCCAAGTCTTGCTTTTCTGGTGTGTTTGGGAATCCAGTCTTGCTGTGATGGGAGAACTGGATTCTGATGGTGCCAAATAATCTTGGTTTCTGTTAGTAAGATTTTTACGTTTTCCTTTCTCCATCTTGTAATATCTTGTGTTAGATGTTCTTGCTGTCCCTGGCTGGAGATTGGTCCTCCTGTGGGTCTGTAAGACTGTGTGAGTACTCTTGGGAGACCAGCTATCTCCTGTCAGAACTTGTGTACAGAGGGCTCTGAAACAGCCCAAGCTCGCTAATGGAGATGGCTGATGGGAAAGATCCTGTCCTAGCTACTCCACTGATCTTATGCCTCGTGTGCTCCTGGCCAGCCCCACTCCACGCAGTTATTGGAGTGAAAGTGGCTGTCTCACTCCTGAGGCCAAGAGTAAAAACATTCCTGGGAGAACAGGTCTCTCCAGCCAGACTTGTGCACAGCGGGCTGTGGAACATCCTCAGCTCACGGGTTCTGATCTCCAGTGTCTTCTTAATTAGAGACCATTCAGTCATGGGAAATATATCCCGTTCTTCAGACACAAAAAACTTTGAAACAAAGTATCAAGCTGTGATTAAAATATACAAGCTATAAAAACCATCTTAGTAATATATTTTATTTCATATTAAAGGATATATAAATCATGGATATTTACTATTCTAATTTTTAAAAAATATATGCTTTACAATGGAAGTTTGGTGTTTGTCTGTCTGTTTGTTTGTTTTAGCTGATTTGGTTGGTTTTACAATAAAGACAAGAAAAGGCCATGGATGGAGGCAGTTTCCCATGAAGCATGGAGGGGATTGTAAGAGGCAGGCTCTGTGGGGGGAGGAAGAAAAGAGAGAAGACAAAGTCTAGGGGACAAGATATAGACTGTTGCTGTAGGCAACTGAGTAGGTCTCACAAGTCAGTTCCTATAGGACACCTGGAGAAGCACAGTATATTTAGGAGTTGTTTCCTTGAAGACAGAGGACTGGAACACACATTCACTGCTTCTCATACCATGGGAGTGATCATCACCCTGCGGGTCTTATTTCTTATCATTGCACTTTAAGGATGCTGTCTTGCAGAAGACCCATTGGCTCATCCAGCCTCTGAAAGGATACTGAGGGTCAAAGCCTGTGTTTCAGACAGGACTCTGCTGACAACTAGAATTTCTGCTCTGGATTAGAACTAGAAGAAAATGTGATGCTGGATAAACATTACAAACAATTTAAATAATAGTACAACCAATAGTCTGACTCTGCTATTCACTGATATACTGATATTTCCAATTGTAAAGATTGGATAGCTTATAGGCTGTGACAATGGCTCAGTGGATACAGGCTTTGTCACTCAAGTATTAGAACCCAAGTTAATCGGGAATATCCATGTAAAACGCCAAGGTTAACAGCTCATCCTGTAATTCTATGTGTATGAGCCAGTCACAAGAAGCTCTTGAGAACACACTGGTCAGTAAGTTTAGCCAATCAGTGATCTTAAGGTTTAGTGATAGACAGACCTTATTAAAAAAACATGAATATGGAAAGTGTAAGAGGGAAATCTAATATCATTCTCTGCCCTCCATGTGCACACACATGCCTATAGATGCATGTGTACACAACAAGCACACATACATACACAGGGATCATGTAGATTCATAAATATCCATATGCATCAAACTATGAGCTCTCATCCCAAATTATACCCTTTACATCTAGAAAAATTATCTTTTGTACATATATGTGGATGAACTATTGCAGTATTTTTATAGAAATGTTAAATATACTGATACTACTTTCTTTGTTGCTTTGGCAAAAATATCTGACTAAAGCAACTTAAGAAGGGTTTATTTTAGCTCCTAGTTCAAGGGTTTAAAGCACTGTAGCAGAGAATTCAGGATCAGAGACCCAAAGGAAAGATTCCAGTACTGTTCTTGCTTTGCCTGAATGTGTAGGCAAGAACTCCAGTCCATAGAATGCTGTTACCTACATATAAAGTTGGTCTTCTCACCTTAAATTAATTTAGTACAGATAATTTCACCCTCTATAGCTAGAGATTGTCTCCACGGTGATCCTTGGTCTTGTCACAAGTAGATAATTACTATAAACCATCACCACCAATAAATATATTCTGAAGTCCATAGTGTTGTGGATGTATTTTGCTTTCTAGAACTTGTTTTTCAATCGCCATTTGCTATCAAAAATTTGTCTCTATATTTTCTACAGATCACAAATTCTCATCATCTTTTCTTTCAGAATGACTTAAACAGATCGTTTTTCACAGAACTCTTCCTCACCTTTTTAGTTCTGTGTAAGCTGCACTCATCCACTTATATATTTGACTCACAGCCATCCCAGGTTTCTCTTCTCTAACCTAGGCTGACTTGGTTCTATCACATATGTTCTGGGATCCACATCTCCATCTTATCTGTGCCCCTGGTATGGTTTAAAATATGAAGTATGCCCTGTGGGCACATAGTAAATTCTTGCTTCCCACTTTGTGGCTTTTTATTTTGAAAAGCTCTGGAAATTTTGGGAGGTAGACCTTAGCTGGAAGAAGTTGGTCACAAGGGGTGTGGTCTGGAAGAATATGCTGAGTTCTAGACTTCAGTCACTTCCTTGTTTTCTGCTTTCTGTGTAGCAGGACATGCATCACTGCCGTTCCATGGTGCCCAAGCACCATGGCCATGAGGTGCTGCCTGAGCATTGTGGCTTTGACCTATTGCCTAAACACCACTGCTGGAGCACCATGACCTTGACGTATTGCTCAAAACACTGCTGCTCTGACACGCTGCCCAAGCACAGGAGATCAATCAGTTATGGACTGAACCCACTCAAACATGAGTCAAAATAAATCTTCCCTCCATTCAACTTGTTCTTCCTGGTATTTTTGCCATATCTACATAGATGTGTCTGACACAGCTTGTCTAAGAAAGAGTACAAAGGAGCTAAAATTTCTGAGATTTGGCTCATATTAAAATATACTTAATTTACCCATCCTTGCTGATCCATAGTTTTGCAGAGTAAAATTTTACATTAATATTTATTTTTGCTCAAAGTTGGAAGACCTTTGAACTTCAGTCTATGGTTGTCGGTGACACCTGGTGTCTTCTCAGCCTCTGATCTCTGTATGTGTATCTTTTGCCTTTTCACTCCACGTTAATTCACGTTCACATTTTCACATAATGGACTAGCTGTGTGAAGGGTGACTTTCATCTTAAAATCTATGTCCTTCAGTTCTGGAAAGGTTTGCTATTACTGTTGTAATAATGCCCTCATTTGTCTTGTCTTTTCAAATAGTTTAACATTTCATTGTCAGCTTGGCCTATTTTCTAGCTGATTTCCTCCTTCATTATTAAACATTTTGTTTTGCTCTAAGCTCTTTCTTGGTCTCTCTCTGATTTGCTCCTTTGTCTATTTCTCTTGTTTCCTGGCTTGTTTGTAATTTCATAGTCTCGACCCTGCTGCCCGGAAGCTAATATACAATCCTTAGCTGTTCAATCTAAAGGGGTGATTCTCAACCTGTGGGTCTTGACCCTTTGGGAGACTAATGACCCTTTCAGAGGAGTTACATATCAGATAATATTTAAATTATATTTCATAACAAGAGAAAACATGGCTAGGAAGCAGCAACAAAAAATAAGTTTATGGTTGGGGGTCACCACAACATGAATTATTATATTAAAGGGTTGCAGCAGTAGAAAAGTTGAGAACCACTAGTCTAAGGTGATGCTTGAATGTTTATGCAAATAAATATAGATATTTTACATTTTTTCTTATGTTCCTTGCAACCCCTCTGTTGTACAAAAATTATATCCATTACTCAAATCACATTTTCTGTGATCCTTGATGATCTATTTATTCATAATATTAAGTAATATTGGTTGAAAGGTTTGTTAAAGCAGTATCCATTGGTAGCCTGCAGTGCCTGGTGCTTCATCAGGGATTTCGGATATGTCTATAAGGACTTCAATTTTCCCCTAATAATTGCTTCAGAGTCAAAGTCTCTTAATTCTTCTCTTGGACTTTTAGTTTGGTTGCTATAATGACTAATCCTCATTTGCTGGTGCACATCATTACTCAGGGGTGAAAGGACTTACACAGAGATGTTTATATGAAGCAGCAAGGCCCACCTCACACCCACGAAATGTGAACTAAGAGTCCAGACTGCACAACATGGAGAAAAAGGAGCAGGCAATCCTGGGTGAGCACTTATGTTCATCTTTACCTGCTGACTATAGAGACAGGGTAGCAGTGGCCCCACATTCCTGCCGCCTTGTCTCCTCTTCTAGGATAGACTATTATCTTCAAGCCAGGAGCCAAATAAACATTTCCTCCCTGCCTTTCTTGGGTATTTTTGTCACAAGAACAAGAAAAGTAGCTAATCCATCTGCCCATGTTCTAAGCAAAGTGTAAGGTAGATGGATTTAGGTGTCATGTGCCATGCGAATACTTTCTCTTACTGTCTCCTTTTCATGGTGGCACATCAACTATTCTCTCTAATGCTTGATGTCCAGAGTCTGGTGACTTTATGGTTTAGTTTCTCCCTTAAATGAACTTCTGTTTCTCAGCAGAAAGATGGGAAGATCACCCTGCTGGAAATGTGATATGGGTGAGAGGACTTGCAAGATCTGAAGACTTCACTGATTCTCACATAGCTTCCAGGATGCTTCCTTATGTCAGCCCCACTATCCCACATTTAACTAGTGCCTCCAACCTGGGTCTTTCTTGCATGCCTTCTCTTGCCTGAATGAATTTGCTTCTCATGAGCACCTGTGACTGGTGCTCTTGGGTTCCATTTGTCATGATCTCCTAGGTCATCCATCTATTATCTACAATGCAGGTGTGTCATCATCTGCCCTACATTTGTCTCTTCTCCCATTCCCTTTGTTTTTGTAGAACTGCACTAATGGTGGATCTTACTATTATGGGGTTTTGCTACACCTCTCTTGTTGCCTTTAAGTGTCTATTTAGGGTTTCTACCCCACTTCAGATCATTTAGCTCCCAAATAAAAGACACAGAAATCTTTTGATTTATAATAAGCTAAAAAGCACTAGAGCTGGGTAGATATCAACCCACTATGCTGTTTTGTCTACTTCTCTGTGTGATTCCATCACTTACCATGCTCTGCCTGGGCCACTCCTACTCCATCAGGCCTATTATGGTTACTCCTCATGGCTATGTGCTCAGGATCCTTGATCCATGCTATCCCATAGTGACTTCCTTCTTCTCTCTCCTCTCTTTCTCATCCTTGCCTCAAACTTCAAGCCCTTGGAACCTTTGCTCCACCCCTACTCATTTGTCCAGTCTGGCCTGTAGGCATCTTTATTAACCAATCAGAGATAACTTTGGGGTGGGGGTGGGGGAAAGGTTTTCATAACAAAAGCTGGTGTAAGTAGAGTTCCCATATTGAGATATAGTATTTAGTATTTGAATACATAGCAGCACCAGACCAACACGTTATACTGCACTTTTTGAATGTCTTTGTAATAATTCTATGCTATAAAAATATAATAGCATATACTCATACCATCTCATTTAACCAAAGCCCTAGCTAAATTTCTATTGTATTTATTGTTCACACTTCCTTGTAATTACCATTGAACAAATTCATAAAACAAAAGATCAAAGCAATTCATAAAGTAAAGGGCAGTGAAAAGGAAATGGCATTCACCAATTAACATTTCTGCACGGCAGCCACGAGGCTGGGTACTTCCCACATAAAATCTCAGTGGCTCCTGTGATTACTGGGATCCGCAATGACCATTTCACAGAGTAACTACATTTCATGAGAAATTAAATCTTATCACACAAGACTTAAGGAATTGCTCTAAGAACAAAACATTTGAAAGTGGGTTTGCTAAGACTTCAGTCAATACCTCAGTGACTTTCTCAAGTAAATTCCCTCAAATGCAAAAGAACAGCTCAGAATGTCAATTTACTGCCACCACTATCAAGAATAATTAAAAGTGTCTCATTTCACAGAATCAAAAGACTTTTAAAACTAAGTATTACCTTAGAGATATTTATTCTTTACAATATCCTGTCCTATGTTCAAAGTGACCATTGCCAGAGTGCACAATTACAGGCAAGGAGCAACCTGAAGCTTCCAGCTTGGATCTGAAAACTTCTTATTTGAATTGCTGTGAAATCTAACTGAAAAGCAAGAGCCCAGGATCTAGTTCCAAGAATGCAGAGCTCCAGCCATAATGCAATTAATTGACTTACAATCAAAGAACAGTGGTCTCAAACTGGAAATGAGAGTTAAGACCATCTTGTCCAGAGTGTGAGGTGAAGTTATCATTGGGTTCTTGCTTAGCTGCATTTTCCTTGAGGTAGTGAGGGTACAAAGTGCTGGGACTTCCGTTTATTTGCCTGTTCAGCTCTGTTGTTCCCAATGGCTCATTTGCTTACTATACACATTTGCAGAAGACTAGAGCTTTGGGCCTCTTTTGGTCCCCTCCAAATGTCTTCAGTGCCAGATGCTTATGAAGTCATGTGGGGTCAGTATTCCTTTTACTACTAATACAGACAACTTTCTCCTTTGACTAGATTACTCACTGGTGTCTGGGGACAGCCTTAGACATCTTTATCATTACCACATGACATATTATTCCCTTATCCATTTTCTTTTTTTTTTCTCTATGTCTTGCAACATATTTTTTTAACCTTTTTTCCTAATACACAGGAACATACACCAAGTTACACACACACAAAAAGCTATTGACAAGGTTATGACCTAAATACTTCATGTCATGTATCTCAATCTATATACAGCAAACACCGTCTTTACCATAAGATTAAAAAAAAAGAAAAAAAAGTTCTATTTCCTTGAAGGAAGTTGTAAGACTACACTTATAACTGAGTCTTTATCTTCTGTGAATATTCTTCAGCGCTCCCAAATGCATTAGGGATTTTATTATGATGTATAAAGACAAGTGTGCACAAATATACTTAACATCTTAAATAAAGGCTGTAATCCATGATGCCACATAGAGGGGAAAGAACTAATTTTATTGGACAGTGTCTCTTAGCAAAGTAAAAATAGTGCTGTACTCACTGTGCCCTGTGTAAAGAATCCAGAGTGAAAAAAAAACCCAAACAACAACAACAAACAAACAAACAAACAAAAAAACCCAGAGGTGGAAACCTCTGACAGTACATCCACACAGCATGCTGATTTATTCTTCTTAATGAGAGAATGAATAGGCTTTGAAGAATTTCTGTGGCAGAATATCTATGCAATTGTTCAACAACTGCATTTTATCAAGAAAAACAGCTATTCTTTTGTCTTGGGTTTGAACCTGTTTATTTAGAGTTAATTTCCTCCAAAACCAACTTCAAAAGAGAGGAAGAGAAAAACAAGACATTCAACCAAATAGACACCCCGACTGGATGCATTGTCTCACCAAGAGCCATTAGCTGAGGAGGAGAGCTGATGTAAAAATCCAGGGTTGCTGAACTGAGGGTGCTAAGGGGACTGAGAGTCCATTATGATCTTTCCATCTGTATTGTCTGTGCTAAGCGCAGAGAAGGTTTGTGAGGTAGAAACCTCCACTGTGTCTGAGGTCAGTTGAGTCATCTCTGTGAAATGACGTCTTGTAGTCTTCAGCTGTTGCTGGTGGGACAGAGGCACATTTCAAGTGTGGTCAGTGTAAGGAGGTCATTATTACAGTATCACTACTGGTTTATCTTATTTGTTGTGTCCTCAGTCCAGATTTTCTCAGAACAATTCATCTACTCTTTGAACAATAACAGAAGCTCTTATAATTGATGGTCTGTAACAAGCCACACTCTTGCTTTAATGTATCATTTCAGCTATTTCTAATCTTTAAAGTCACCCATATAAAAAGTGAGCTTTACCCCCATTTCACCCAAAGGAAACAGATTCCAAAACCCTCAAAATATAACTAGTGACAGACACATTTCAAGACCAGGTCCATCAATCTCAAAAGTCTGTGATTTTTTTTTAACCAATTAACATATATTCACTTTTAAATTTCAACTAAGAAACCCAGTTTTTTACTTTCTGTAATAACTTCAGTAAAACACCGTGACATTGATCCTATATGCCATGAGACTGTGTATACCCAGACGCCTTCTGTGTTTGTTCAGAACCATTTGCTATAATTAGTAACTGTGACATACTTTTAAGGAAGCATAAGTCTACTGCTCAAGTAAAAATATCTGACATAATCGATCTTAATTGGAAGGAAATTATTTTATTTTAAACATGGGTGATCAGATTTCATCACTCTTATTAGTCCTTGAGAGGAAGTCACGAGAAAGTCATACTATTCCTCCATGGCTCAAGAGGGAAAAGCATTCTCTTGAAGGTGCAGAGAGAAGAGCCAGTCTGCTAGTTGAAGGGAGCTGAACACAGGGACTCGTGAAAGAAATGAATGAAATAGATTTCTTTTGAAGTTCTTCTCAGTCCTTGATGTAAATTTGCAATCCTGATACAGCTCGCTAAACATGTGCCATGACACTTTAGGTAGAATTAACTTGACACTTGCCAGTATGGGGATGTTCCTGATAATAAAATTAGATGTCATTATCAAATCTGTTACTCCTTCCCTCCTTCCATGCATCTGACCACATTTTTTTTTTTTAGGCCAAAACAGTTACTAATGTTCTATCAACCAGATCCCGTGCTCATTGCTTCATATTGAAGTTTCATCAGTAGTGAAGAGGCTGGCTGAACAGAACATCTGGATAAGAAGTCAAAAATAAAGCAGAGCCTCAGCCCTATACCTAGACTAGTCATGGGTCAGGATTGCGTTCTTTCCATAGAGACGGTGGCTCCTCTTTGTAGTCCTTGTCTTCATCTTCCTCCTCCTCCCCTTCCTTTTCTTTCTTTCTTTGAACGAGAGTCTTATATAAGCCAAACTTGTCTCTAACTCCAAATGCAAGTAAGGATGACCTCAAAATTTTTGATTCGTTTGAGTACTGGAGTTACAGATAGCACCACTACATCTGACAGGCATGCGCTGCTATATCCAGCTTAGGCAGATTGGGGGTGGAACCTAGGGATTCGTGTTGAGCACGCACTCTATTAGCTGGGCTACATCTCCAGTACCCCACCAGCAGCTTCTTTTTGATGTGTTTTATGAGGGCCAAGAAGTGAGAGTGGGTGGGTAGGGGAGGGGGGGGAGGGTATGGGGGACTTTTGGAATAGCATTGGAAATGTAAATGAAGAAAATATTAATTTAAAAATAGAAAAGCAAAACAAAACAAACAAAAAAAGATTTTCATGGGTAGACTGGAGTTGGGGGGAAGAGATGAGAATGGGAGGATCAGGTGGGAAGCAGGAAGGAACATGGTATTGTGGGAAGAAACGACAGCTAGATATGAAGGCTATTTGAGGGGCAAAATATAAACCAGTACAGTGGAAACTTCCTATATTATATGAACATAATCATAATGAAGTTTCAAAATGATGAGGGAGACAAACTCCAACTGCCTATCACTCATCACTAAAGGAACTTGCAATACACAGACTGGGTTCTATCAAAGTTTTTGACTGAAAGGGTCCCATGGACATCACCAAATAATTCAAGCTGTTGCAAAAACAATATGTTGCTCTCCACAAGTTGACAGCAAGGACCCATTGCTGAACGCTACACCCTCACATCTCATAGAACATGGAGTTGGTGTCGGCATAGAACCTTGGCCCCATGTTCTAGTATGTTTGACATGGAAAAGTAATCTTCAGGCTACCAAAAGAGAAATGTCAATGCCAACCCAATCACAAAACCTTTGATCTACAACCTGTCCTGTCTGCAAAATATGCTAGGGCAATGTGGGAATAACCATCTGATGTCTGATTTGACTGAAGGCCCTCTCCATGAGATGAAGCCCATACCTGACATTGTTTGGGGGACAGACAATTCAGGGATCTAGGGAGAAACCAAATGTTACTGGTTTAAAAAGCAAGTAAGAAAATTATGACTTGTAATGAGCTTCTGTTATACTCATAGATCAGTGCTTTGTTCAGTCTTTATCAGAGAGGATTCGTCATGGAGCAGATGGGAACAAATACAGAGACCCACAGCCAGGCATTACTCAGAGAGGGAGACCTTGGAACACACAGCTCTAATAAGATGTCGCCATCACCACAGAGCTCAGAGAAGCCCATGGAAGAATTGGCAGAAGGGGTCGGGGAGGAAGAGGAGATGGAGAATACAAGAACAAGGTCCTCACTAACAACAGAGCAAAGCTCATATGAACTCACAGAGGCTGAAGAGAGCCAGCCCAGGGCCTACATGAGTCTGTACCAGGCTGTCTGCATGTATACTATTATATACATAGTATATAGTTACATACATTTACTATTGAGAGAGGTACGCTTGTGTATATGTGTGAGATGCATATTTGTATGTGTACGAGAGATATATGTTTGTGAGAATGGTACAAATATATGTGTATGTATTGTGTATGTACACTTTACACATGTACACATACCTGTGTTTTCTCCCACCTCTCACATGCATGCTTATAGAGGCCAGAGTTCAATGCTGGATGTCTTTCTTAATTATCCTTACCTTATGTTTCAAGCCAAGGTCTCTTTCTGAACTTGGAGCTTCCTGGTTTACCCAGGCTAGTTGGCCAACAAGCTCGAGAGGTTCCCTATTTCTCTCTCCACTGTTGAGATTAGAGACACATGCTACCATGTACCTGGATTTTTTTCTTTTTTCTTTTTTTTATTTTTTTACATGATTTCTGGAATTCTAAACTTAGTCCTCATGTTTTTGCAGCAAGCATATTGCACACTGAGCCACCTTCCCAACCCCTAGTATGTCTATTCTACTCTGGGTCCTCCCTCTCCTGTTCCTTGGCTCTGGTGAGACCCAGTGAGATACATAAACATTCTTATATGTATGTATAATGTCATGCTAGGAGCTGCTCCAGTGAAAGATAAACCAGTTACATTTTAAGTTGTTTCTATGTAAGCACCTGAACAATGAAAACATTGCAGCCCTACAGGGAGCTGGGAACTAGCCTTAAGTTGTTCCCTCCACCACGATGCTGTGAACATGTGCTGTCTGGCAACATCCTGACAGTAGGAATTCTCCAGGTCCCTAATCTCTACAGCCTGCTTCTACCCAACAGAAACATAACCAAACTGTTCTTCAATTACATAATGGCTATTTTAATTATTATTTCTTTAAGTCAAAATGCATATTAGCTCCCAGCAAGCATGTAAACAGGGTAGCTCTAAGAGGGAAACTTTCCATGAAGCCCTACAGAGGTCTAGGTGTAGGGTGACCCTCCATTTCTTCCACCTGGTTTGGCAGAATTCTCAGCCTTTTATTTCAATTATTACCCAAAGCTACCCATGAAGGAGTAGTTCCATAAAATGAAAAATTGCAGTGAAGTTCACATCACAACAGCATTTCAAGTGCACATTGTAACAAAGTCTCCCAGTAATCAAGTCAAAGGAAGACTATTAAAAGAATCAGTCTCTCCCTCTCTCTGTCGCTCTCGCTCTCGCTTTCGCGCTCTCTCTCTCTCTGAATTATAGCAGGGAAGGCAAGTGTGGAAATTATGAGCAATGTAACTGATGATCTTAAAGCTTTTAAATACCCAAGCTCTCAACAATTGAGATCTATTTGAGTTCAGAGTCTAATAAGAAGCAAATACAATAGGTTTCACCAAGACATTTTATCAGGGTCTCGGCAGCTCTTCGCTCTGCTTTTATAGGCGACATTATCATCTCATCAGCCAGACGACAAGTTGGAGAATTTTATTGTGACATGCAATCATTTCGAGTTCATCATATTTCCCCTTTTCCTGTGCATTTTTTAAAGTTAAAGTTTGCTCATTAAAGCCACCATTTCAGAGGGGTTTGGCCCCATTAGATTTAATAGGAAAGGAGGCAGAATGTTAAAGCAAGCTGTTATTGACAACTAATTTATCGTATTCCTCTGTAGGCAACACTATAAAACACACGAACGAACGAGTTGATGATAATACCACCAAAATATTTTCGAGTTACCTAGGTTCAGGATGCCCTGCTAGTGACAATTAATTCCAAATTCACCCTCAAAATTTATTTTCTAGTCTGGCTCCAGAGAATCGACATGCTATGAAGAGTTAATTCAAATGCCACATTAAATACACCTCAATATTATTTTTGTTAATATGCAAATCACCATGATATCAGGGTGATCTTATATTCAGTGGGAACAGCAATAATGCTGCTTAATGATGTATTCATCAGGGCCGTGGGTGTCTGTGTACTATTACATATTGTGTTTTAGAAACAGGCTTGACTACAAAGAAAGTTCTATTGTCTGTGATATAATGCTTTTTTTTTTAAACCTCTCTTAGTGGAAAAGTATCTTTGGAAACACACATAAATACTGGTGATATTTCCTTTGTTGTATAAATTTTACGTCCAGATATGTGACTACTTACTAAGTTCATTTCCAAGATCTAAAATCGCTTTTATTACAGTTTAATCACAAAGGAAATTTGCCAAAATTAGCTCTCTCCCTCTCCCTCTCCTCCCTCCCCTCCCTCTGTGCATGTGTACATGTTCACATTTATTTGTGAAAAAAATCATTTTCATATTTCCATCGATTTTTCTTCTAGATTTTCCAATAATACAGTACATAAACTACCTGTGAAATTGTGTTTTCTCTAGCCAGAAACAAGACAGACAAATGTGTATGTGCATATATATAAATGAATAAATAATGCCTTGAAAAATAATGCAAGCTTTTCACGGCACCAATAACATGAAATATAAATTAATGTTTATTTTTATTAATATAGTGTTACTTTCCAGCAGAGAAAAAGAGAGAGAGAGAGAGAGAAGAAAATGTGAAATTTCCTCATGGTTCTTGTGTTTCCCAAATACTCTTGAGGAATTTATGAAGACAAGATGAAGCAGTGACTGTCTCCAAAGAGCTTTTATATAGCCTTCTCTCTGCAGGCCTTATCTTATGAAAAATTAATGATGAAAAGCACCTATCTTCTAAATATTTTTATATGCATAAGATAACGTCTTGTGATTGCCAGCCTGAGGTTACACCTTGAACTCCATCAAACCTTGAATGTTTCCCTTTACAATGGTAACTTGTAGTCAAAACCTTCCTGGTTTGGGTATGCACTTGGTTACGGGTGAAAGGAAGAGACCCTGGATCGATTATAAACACATTCAGATTAAGTGCACAGTTATGAAAGAGGAAAAAGGACGCGAAAGACTGTTCCCTTCCCCCAGTACACTGCCCTAGGATTTCCCAGGAATAAAACATTCAAGCAAACCAAAGAATCTTTTGGAACCAGGATTGTTTTGCCATGGGTGAGGGATTACTGATTGGCTTTTTAACTTCAGCTTTTCCAAATAGTTTTTCAGTTATTTAATTTACTCTACATGGAGTCTATTGATTATTCAAGTTGGCAGTCAATTTTATAGGGCACCCCGCTGTTTCTTTGCTTAATGTAGTCAATGATTGTAATTGCTTGATCAGTGCAGCCCATGAAATAGGTTTTGTGTCTTTTTTACAATGCATTGATGGCTTTATCTGATGCAGCCTTGGCAGGGGCCGGGTTTTACAGCGCTCCCCGGAACTCCCAGAGGTCTCCAGATTAATGGCTATGGCGAGCTGTGGGGCTGCTGATGCCACACTCAGGATGGATTCGCACATCTGGCACGCCACACTTGGCGCTGGCGCCAGCTTTGTGTTGCGCAGTTACAGAATCTCTCACCAGTGCCTAGTTAACTGTTTTCACTAAGGGAATGAGATAAAAAGCCATCCAGAGAGCTGTTGGCACCCACTCTCTGTCACTGTAGTCACACATTAAATTTTTTTTCAGCTCCTTTTTTTTTATGAGGCAAATGATGTATGGAAACAACAAATTACTTGGAATGTTTATGTTCTGAACTCTGTTTGGATTCTGAACAGCATCCCTTAGGATTCAGATTCCCTGTAAACCAACAAGGGACCCCTACCCTTCTTTAATCACCACCTTGCCTTGCATTAGGGCATGGTGGGGAGAAAGATCCAGGTCTCCTTCATCACCTGACAGGGGCTTTAGATTTAAAGAAAGGTGGATAGAGGAATCACAAAAGTCAAAAAGCAGCCTGAACCACCCTCTGTAGCTCATTACAAAAGAAAGGTAATTCTCCTGTCCTTCAGTGACTCTGGTAAATTGCTCAAGCATCATTTGCCTATGCCTGTATGTCAGAGTTTCATATTTGGTACAATCTGAATTGCACTATTAGACATGTAAAGTGTAGTTTTAATAAGTAGACCAAGAAAAAGTAATGAAATATGCAATAGAGTTGCATAAATCCAAGGACAATATAATTATATAGTATATACACCTGATTTACAATGCCCAGGATGGCATCTAACAATGAAAAAAAGAATGCATGCTAAATTCTGAGACCAGCTGGCTCTGCGATGATTCTCCCTGCAGAGACTGAATTGGAGACTGGAGGAGTATAGGCTTCGTAGTAGTAGTAGTATTGTTGTTGTTGTTGTTGTTACTTTTTCTTAGTGTAATAAACCATCAGTAAACAGTGATTAAAAAAAAAACTTAAAAAATCCTGAAGTCTTCTGAGGAGAGAGAAATCCCTCTTAAATTCATAGGACTACATGAGCTAAAGTTTAAAAAGTAAACACATTTAAAAAGTAAAACACAGCATGTACGTATACAATCTCAGCAATCTGATGACTGGTGCCCTTGGAAAAAATGAAGATATTACAAAATCTCATTAGATTTTACAGTCTCTGTGAGAGGTCATTGAAAGTATCATTATCAGTAGCTCAGAGTATAACATATTTATAATTAAATTCGTTGGGATTGAAGCTTCCCCAAGAAAGTTCCCTCACCCTTGACTTTCTTGGCCTCAGACACAGATACAGATACAATACCTATACAATATTTAACCTCTTTCATGCCTTGCCTTATACATTGCATAACTTTCTTTCCCTTTTTAGAACATTCTTATTTAATAAGATAAACAGAACAAAGCCAAGTCAGCAATTTATACTCGGTGGCTGTCAGTCCAGGCATTAAAATATGAAGATTTTTTTCTTAATGTCTATGAAAAGTCTCCTACCCTCTCACTCCTAAGATTATTCTACTTTAAAATGTAATAAAAATGACAGTCACTTCAAACTAGATGTGTGAACTACACTCTTTCTTTCTTTCTTTCTTCTTTTTTTTTATAGCTGCATATATCAAGATGCATGCATGGCTCAAAGCCTAGCTTCACCACCAACACAAACATGCACACACATACACACACACACACCATGGGTGTGTAAAGGTAACTTGTGATGCTGGATGAGTGCTTTGACAAGACACAGGCCTTAGGTTGGAGAAGATGCTGTGGTCCAAATACAATGAACACTGTCCACTCCTGACTCTCATCTACTGCAGTGCATAGCTTGGCAAATTTATTTTGGAGGGAGACCGGCTACTCCACTGGAGCAGCTACTGCAAATGGGCTTAGCATGGAGTGGTGCCCACTTGTGTGTGTTCTCTGAGGCCTTGTCTGGGAGCCAGTGTTGTCATATATCTCAGCCCTCTCTTACTGACTATAAAGTTCCAGAGGGCAGAGATTTTTGTCATTTTCACTTGCATTTTTTTCTCCTCTTGGTAGGAAGGAGTTGTACAGGTAAGTGTCAATATTAAAGAAAAGCAAGACCTCAGGAAAATCTGTATCAGGAGGCAGAGGCATCCAGCTGAAAAGTCACAAAAAGTGTTTAAGTGGCTGGGTTGTTGTTGTTGTTTGTTTGTTTGTTGATTTGTTTTAATAACAGCACTGCATTGCCCTTCGGTTTTCTTTTACCAGGGAAAAGTTACAGGAAAATAATCAGTAACACAAGGTATTTTATTCCATAAGAGTAGATTTGAAGCTTCCTTCATCAGTGCCATATGAGCCCAAAACAAGCATCTCCTCTTGCTTGGCCTTAGTTTCCTCTAAGGAAAAACACAAAGACTGATACCAATTGCCTAGAGATGCAAAAGATCTGAGTTAGAGCCACAGAACTCACAGGACAGAGAAATCTCATTGCTGCAAGTTGTTCTCTGACCTCTACTTGTTCACTGTTCCATGCACACACGCGCACATACACACGCACACACACACACACACACACACTAAAGAAAGAAAGAAAGAAAGAAAGAAAGAAAGAAAGAAAGAAAGAAAGAAAGAAAGAAAGAACAATTTTGTAAAATTAAAAAGAACCAGGGCTGAAGGTGGCTTAAACATTAAGAGCACTGGCCTCTCTTCCATGGACCTAGGCTGAATTCCCAGAACCTACATGGAGTCTCACAACCTTCAGTATCTCCAGTTTAACTCCTGATACCTCTGGATTCCTCTAGCACCAGGCATGCATGTGGTACACAGATATGCATGCAGACTAAGCTGGCATAGAAGTAAAATAAAAACAACTAAAAAGAATTCAAATAAAAAAGCACTCATTGAAAAAGTAAGGAGTCCTCAAGATGACAGGTGACAAACTTAAAATCAAAGGCCACCACTTAAGGCATGGGAAAAGGGATGGCTGGGAATGTCTGGATGTGAGTCAGTCATAGCACAAAAGAAAGGAGACAATATTTAGAACTAGCAAGTAGTCTTAACTGGTTGTCATGACCATGGCTAGCCATGACCTTTAGGTTAATTTTGGGATAATGAGTGGAGTCAGACAGCATTTGACTGTTCTGAGGAAGAAGAGATCACTCCTAAAATGATTAGATTCTTGCTTTCTCTATAGCTAGGGATTCTTAATGACATGTGCCAAGCTTATCTCCTGTCACCTCTTGGCAAGCCAAGAATCTAGTGGTTCTACAATAATAGGGAGGCCTTCTAAGGAACAAAAGTCCTCCACCTCAGTAAGTGCTACATGTAGCAGTTTGCTGAGGATGTTCATAGTCTTGTTATATAGATATTTTGATGATCAGATACTCAGTCGCAACTGCTAATTCTCTTTGATTTCACTGTAATTGCTGGTGAATGATTATATATATATATGTATATGTATATGTATATGTATATGTATATGTATATGTATATGTATATGTATATGTATATGTATATGTATATGTATATGTATAGAGAGACATATATTCAGCATAATGAGAATGATATTAAATCAGTAACTGGAATTCAACTATTTTCTATGATGCTGTTGTACGTAGTTCTTTTGTTGATGAATCTAAGGCATCCTGTGTGCTTAGGTCATCAACAAGGATGCTGTGATGGTTTTATATGCTCAGCCCAGGGAGTAGCACAATTAGAAGGTGTGGCCCTGTTGGAGTTGGTTTGTCACTGTGGGTGTGGGTTTTAAGACTTTCATCCTAGCTGCTTGGAAGTCAGTCTTTCACCAGCAGCCTCCAGATGAAGATGTAGAACTCTCAGCTCTGCCTGCGCCATGCCTGCCTGGATGCTGCCCTGGTCCCACCTTGATGATAATGGACTGAACCTCTGAACCTGTAAGCCATCCCCAATTAAATGTTGTCATTTATAAGACTTGCCTTGGTCATGGTGTCTGTTCGCAGCAGTAAAACTCTTCCTAAGACAGATGCACAAACAGGAGTGGAATGGAGGATGCATCTTCTTCTCTTCCATGCATCTTCTCTTCCATGCATCTTCTCTTCCTTCTCATGCATCATCAGAAGCTACAGGAACTCTGATCCTAACCAGATGCCAACTTGTGAGAAAAACAGTTTTAATGGAGAAGAAACCTTAACCAAAATGGATCCAAAGTGAGTATGATTTGGGATCATGTCATCATCCTACACCAAACATTTGCTTCTGTTTTCCACCCAGCTCCACCACACTGAGAAGAGGAAGATGCAGGCTTAGAAGTAAGGAAGTCACTCTTCCGACAACTCAGAGTGACATTGACTTCACTAGGTACCTACCAACAAGAAAAGCTCTTTAGTGGCACATCTGAGGGCAATGGTCATAGAAGAATATCCCCACTCACATTCCAACAGAACAGAAGAGATGGGATCTGAAAGTATTTCCAATTCTCTAGCGTGCCTAGGTAGTAAGTAGTACATATGATTCTGCACACACATTCACATATGTGTATGCATTTTTCTGATTATGGCTTCATTTAAACCTAAGATAAATATCACTGTACTTATCTAGCAGGAAACTGAAGATGCTAGGCAATTTCTCTGGGGCTACCCCCCACCCCCACATAAGGGGAGAGGTCTTCTTCCCAGCATGGATTATTACAAATTGATACCTTTTATCATCTTTTGGTTTGTTTGTTTGTTTTCCATATTGAAGTTTATTGAACTTCAGACAGAATAAATATAGTAAACATGATCAATCATTGTTTTATTTAAGAATAATTCCTATGTTGTTAAAAATAATAACAGAGCAAGGTTTATCAAAACCATAACTGGTTGTATCTGTTGAGGAAAAAAAAAGACTTGAATGTCTGAAAAAAATTCTTTGCCTTAATTAATTTGAAAAGGCAAATAAGTGATATTCTTTAAATTGTATCATAGATACACAGGTTCCACTGGGATTTGAGTTAATGGCAGAGCTCTTCCCCAGCACCAAGCACCATCTTAGTCTGTTACATACATTGTCAGCGCATGGCTATTTCACGTTTGACTTTCAGCTAGTTTCTGGGTCTATAGACATTTTCTGAATGTGAAACTCATATCTTGGAGTCTAGCTTCTAGTTTGGGTGCTTCTGGGCATCAAATATACATGACAATGCTTTATAAATAAGTATGTAAAAACCTTAAAGTTTTTTTGGTGAGATGACTCAGTCAGTAAAGACACTTGATACAAAGCCTCCAAAGCCCAGAACCCCCAGAGTAGAAGATGAGAAAGAATTGTCCCCTCTCTCCACACACACACTGTGGCATATGCAAACCCCATGGCAACAACTACACATATAAAAAATAAATAAATGAGACAAATTAAAACTTTAAGTGAGAGAAGACCTAGTGTTCAAAGAAAAAGCTTAAGTTTGGATGTTATATACTTAATGTGAAATAAAGATTATAAAATGTTGTTCATAATAATTCAAGTATTGTTCTTTCTTGTGAAAAGGAAAAAAAAACTATTATTTTTCAATACCGAGACATTAAGCTTTACAAATCTCAGGATGGTGGGGCTTGCTCTGTAAGGGATGGCTCCTGTTGTTTCAGAACTCGGTGCCCGTGGCCAGAGCCAGGCTGGGTTAATGTTAGCACTGGGGATATCCGTTCACTTGGTCACTAACTAAAGCCTTCCTTCTTTTGGTTCTTACTCCAGTGGGGCATTAACCCCAGTGGTGGAAGCAGAGCTTGGGTCAATCTCAAAATTTGTCTTCATAAACAGAACTGCTAAAACATGTTGCATATGATGATATTCCCAGCCAACGATTGCACATGTCAATTGCTTTGTAAAAGAATGAAATTTAAAATTGTGGAATACCTGAAGTATGAAACAGTAGAAATTTCAGACAAAAAGTATGTGATTGGGAAAATTTTGTTCAATATCTCAGAAAATTAAAAAATTCTGATGTGTGTGCATTTGTGTGTGTGTGTGTGTGTGTGTGTGTGTGTGTGCAGCAGCTACTAATAGTCAGCACATCCCACTCACCCATTTTACCAATATCTAAAATGTAACTTACACCCTTAAATCCAGCTTCTTTGATACATTCTTCCTTCATGGAAAACTTTTCATTCTCTATTTTTTATTTCAACTTCATCTATTTAACAATAGTATATAGATTGTTATATTTACAATTGTTTTTACCCATCTTGTTCATTCATAGTAACCAAAACCCTTAGTTGTCAGGAATGTTTTGGTAAAACTCATAAATTGTACAAAACCAGAAATCCCTAACTGTGAGAGTCATGCTACGAATAAAGTGCTGGGACATGGCTGGCCTCTGCCCGTGTCCCTGGGAAAGCTGGGCTCCCAAACAGCACTCCTGAGAACCCTAAGAATGGTGACTCTATTTAGGGTGGGGATCTTTTGGTCCTCATTTGAGACTTTTCAATTT
Source organism: Mus caroli (assembly GCF_978045245.1). Classification (NCBI taxonomy): domain Eukaryota; kingdom Metazoa; phylum Chordata; class Mammalia; order Rodentia; family Muridae; genus Mus; species Mus caroli. Next base: position 141,151,852 of record NW_028227261.1, on the reverse strand, counting down.
TAATCTCCATGCCCTGTGGACTCTGGCTGTGCCTACTGTAGGCACTGTCAAGAGTTCCATCAGAAGAGCCACTTGTTCAGCTTGACCAGAAGCAGGAAGTGCAGGAAACATTATTTTTTAAAGTCCCATGTTTCATGCCACTGATGTCTGGAGAGTTGAGATAAGCCTTGAGCCTTCTCTCAAATCATTGGGTGATCCTCCAAGCATGCTCTAAATGGGGTGTGAAATAAAGCTTACCGGAGTGGGATTGGACAAGGATCAAGACACGCAGAGCTGGCAACCAGGCTGTTCTGCATTTTGTATCCAGGGTGGCCAAGGTGAAACCACAGTTTTCCCATCCTAGTGACTTATCTATGAGACAACTCTCTGAATATTGGTCCAAAAATGTCACTTTCATTTTTCCTGTAAATATTATACTTAGAATTGTTGAGTTTTACTGAGCCAGGAAGCCCTCAAATAATCTTTTTTTCTTTAAATATTTATACATAAGTGTATAACTGAAATAAGGATGCAAGATTCCTTAGATTGGATTTCATAGTTCATTTTCATTTTGGAATGCTTCATGGAGACATGACATGGCAGTGGGGGCTGAGGTGGAAACTGAGACAGGGAAGAGACCAGAATGATTAAGAAACTTGTTGATGCCCCCCCCAAAGACTTTGCACTGTTTCATTTCTTCAAAATACTGAACTATTTTTTTCTTAATCTGTGCTTTCAGAGAAATAAATCATTATATGCTTGGCAGCTGTTTGTAGCAAAACTCATGGTGTTCTCCAAAAAAATCATTTTTAATATCATTTTTAAAATAATCACAGTATTGTACAAATAGCATAAAACTGTTAAAAGTCTAGCTAACATATCTAACAAGGGAAGTCATTCTTATAAATTAAGTTGAATAAAACATCCCAACAGCACAGCTACAAATCTGAAGGTTTCCTATCATAGAGGCCTTGTGTCTTTACCTGTCTTAAGAACAATGGGGCAAAGGTCACACTCCACACATACACAGCTTCACAAATAGTATCTGAAGTCATCGTTTTACTCTCATAAATAGGCCCATGATTTATGTCCATTTTACTGCTAGCTGCCTACCTATTCCTGCGAATAAGCAGGATGCAGGACAGGCTTTGGACATTGGACACAGTTGCACGGCAATAAAAGAATAAAAAATCATCTGCCTCAGCTGATTCCCACTGTCATTCACAACGGATTTAAGCAAGTAGAGTGATTAAGTCATTTAATGGATTTACTATGTGGCTCCCTCATTGATATCCAGGCTCGGTACGATCAAAAGGTTTGAGAGGAAGAACATTTCCTTTAACATTGGACACAACTCCAAGAATAGAAAACTGCTTAGAATTTTCTAATCTGTAGCTCATGTCTTTTGTGCTTAGTTAGTGTATGGTCTCTAAGCTTCCATTTCCTCTGTTTTGTCCTTTCTCACATTTTCCCAAATTCTTGAGTTATGATCACACACACACACACACACACACACACAATATGGTTAGAGTAGATGTGTCTTCAAAAGATTCAGTTCTATCTTCATGATGAAAACTCCAGGAACTGTTTGCATTATGTTGCTATGCCCAGAAAAACTTCTAGAGTCAAAGCAAAACTATGGATTTTTTGTCTACAAGATTCCAATTTCCCACAAACAGGGACCTATTCAAGAGCTATGTTGTTGTGAACTTTTGCTCCTCACAAGTAGAATCATGTCAGTGCTCCCAGTTTGTGCTCATTTGATTACTCAAATAGACTCTGCTTTCTGTGCAAGTATTAAATTTACCAATGATACTTAATGGTGCTATTTAATATTTAATACTTAATGTTTAATAGAGGTCAACAATAAAATTGTAAGCATGTACAATGTGAAAGACAAAGAATTATGCAAATTCCCTTTCCTTCATGAGGTGATTTCCCATGGGACAGAATGAGGACAAGCAGGTCCTCCTTTAGCATCAAGACACTAAGATAGTGAGTACATTTGGAGTGAAAATTTTCAAATTGTGTATAATTGAACAGATACCTCAAATATCACCTCATTCAAGACAAGGTATAAACAAACACATAGATCACGTGACCTTGGAGATCTTGGGATGCTTGAAAATCTTCACAAGGCTTTTGTGTATGTCTCAGACTTGTGACGTGGAAGGTATGACATACATAGAAAACAGACTTGGAAAAATGGCAGAGTTAGGTCTACAGTCAAGTTTTCTCTTATTGACTCTCCTGTTTTCTTTTCATCCTCAACTTTCTCTATGGAGAAAAGTAGGACAAAAAGTGACTGTAGGAAAAAATAATACCGTTGAGGAAGAAAGGAGAGTGAGAGGAATTCCTGGTTTGATAGCAGACTAATGATTGAGTAAACACAAGTGAGTCCAGCCATTGAAGAGTTAAAATGATTTATTAGTCTTATTTACTTCCCTTGGCATCAGATGCAACAAGACTTCAAGGCAGCAACCTGGGGCAAAAAGAAATCAATAACTAGAAATAGCTATGCCATGGTACTAGTTTCAAAGGGCAATCATTTCATTTTTCTTTGATATTTCATGGTCTTTGTCACCATAAATTAATACAGAAGAGATCAAAGTCCAATTGAACTTTACTAAGCATTTGAAAACTTTTTATTATTATTATTATTAAAGTCACTAGCAGCCTTCTATGTCTCTTGCATTTCACCAATTGTGTCCAAAGGTCTGAAAGTGCATCCCCCAAGAATTACTTTTTTTTTTTTTTTTTTTTTTACTTAGGTAGAACTGTTGGACAGATTTGCCTGGTCTTGATTAGATTAGATTTAGCCTTATCAGCTAGGTCATTCTATTTAACTCCTTACTCTTACAATGAAAGGATGACCACTTCCCATCAGTGCCTGCTCACAATCATTTATCCTTAATATGCCTGGAAGAAACAGAGAAATGAAAGAAGACACTTTCTCATTCATGATTCTTAAAAAAAAAAAAAAAAAAAGGAAAAAAAAAAGCATTCTCCTGCCCTCTCCCTCGTCTCCTGATATTGCACGCATGGCTTGCTCTCAGCCTGCTCCCAGACAAGCTAGGGCAGGCCCTATAATATGATTCAAATTGCAATCTCATGTCTTGCGTTCCCCAAACACTTCATCTCCCCTGCAACCTGGAACTTTCATTCTGGTCCCCAATTAGACTAATATCTCTGCCCAGCTCCGATTTGGGGTGATGGATAGGCTGGGAGGGGGGAGGGAGACGAGGCGATTTTTTTCAGCTCCTCTGCATTCCCACAGGCACGCAGCATTTGACAGATTGGGCAGAACTGCCACGAAAGAGTCTGACACAGATGGTGTAATTAGAAAATGCGAAGTGCGAGTGTGAAATTTATCTTTGATCAGCACCTCCTTGCCAGACTGTCATCTATGTTAATATGATGATGGCTTCTTGGAGATGGATAGAAGGATATAGCAGCCTTGAAGAGGAAATGGAGACTGTGCACCCCATCGAAAAGATATCCTATTTGCTTCTGAAATCCAATCAATTTCACCAGGCCAAAATGCAATTGTACTTATTTAATTCACATGGAAAAAATAAGCCTAACCAGATTCACACACTTTATTAAGTCTGTAATCAATATGGAAAATCTGAGCATTAGTTAGAAGGGGAGACATGTTAATTTTTAATAGAGTAATAAATAAAAGAAATACAATCTCTGACTATAGGAGCTGTTGAAGAGAATTCACATCTCTCCTTATCAAGTTTCTATGAAAAATGAATACAGGGAACTCACTACACTCCATAGTGTTAAAACTCCAAACCCTGACAAAAATGTTATTTTCCACAGTTCCTGCATTCTGTTTCAAAATAACACCTGTGATTTGTGTTCAGTCCAAAACATAGCAGCCTTATTTTTCTTGATGTTTTCTATTTTAGACTAATCTTTCTGCACCTAGCAATTAATAAAGAACATATTAGCCAGGACTTAGTCAAATTATTTCCTCTTCATATCATCTTCCTGAAATTTTAGGATGTTTTCCACAAACGGGACCAAGCCTCACCACCACCCATTTCTCCTTAAGGTTTTCTATCTAGTAACCATAATCTTTCTGTGGATGACTTAAAAGGTTCAGGCTTTACAAGCAACCATGATAGACTACATTTTACTATAATCTGCTCAAATGTTCACATTGATGGTGCTAATTTTGAGCAAGGTAAATTAGCATAATTAATGACCAGCCAAATTTGGGGGTAATACAGTATGTAATTAACATTAGAGAGTTCTGTTGTGCCACCTGCCCCCACATCTCATTGTTGCAGGGATCGAACTGTACAGGAGGAGATTTTCCCCTTTGCTGCACTGAGCAGAAAGCAGCTTTCTTCATCAGAATAAGCCATTAGCTGTAATGGCTTGTAGGTGTAATGGAATGTGCGCGAAACATCTGTGCTGAGAGCAGGGGAGAAATTGCTGCATGCAGTCGTAGGCCTTTGGGGAGCTTGATTAAGGGTTGCTTCAGAGAACTGGAGATCTGGCTTGGGATGTAAGAGGGGGAAAAAAGTAAATAAATAAATAAGAAAGGGGAAAGGAAGAGAGAAGAAAGGGAAATAATGCTAATAGATTTATGGATGTGCTGCAGGGAGAACAAAGGATTTTTAATTCTTTCCTTCCTTTATTGCTCTTGTATTGCATCTGCTCTCTGCTGGGCTCTCACTTATTGAAGTGATCTGGAAAAAATGTAGCTCTAAATGCAGGTTAGGGGGGAATGAGCATAGCTGTAGAAATAGATAGAATAGTGTGATCCATCCCCTCCCCCCTGTTAGCTAATGGAAAGGTCCTCACAATCTGGGAGGAAAAAATACTAAACATTGTTTATCTTAAGTGTTATCTTGAAATTTAGCTCAAAATATGATGTGACTATTCAGTGTCAAGGCTGGCAACCATGTCTGGTCTGCAGACAGCATCAGCTATATGGCTAATTCATCCACAACAGCTCGGTTCAGTCTCTTTGAGAACACTATATGCTGTTTTGTTTTTTTTTTTTAACTCACTAGTTTCTTCACAAATCTACAAAAATGCATAAATTAATTATAGGACATAAAATGTTAACACCTGAGAACAATGGGGAATTGGTCCAATAACATGGATTACTGTGGAATATTCTTGTTTGTTTGTTCGTGTTTTTTTTAAAGCATATACCTTTTAAGTTCATGCTGTATGCAGAATACTGTTTGTTTGCTGAGAGTTTGATCACCATAGCTGGGGCTTTAATGGGGCATTTGGCAGTGAGGATGGCCAATTATATCACCTTGGCCATCTCCTTATTCCACAAAGACAGCTGAAACCAAATTGATCATGCAGTGATACGCATTGATTGCTAAAACAACTCAATTGAATGCATCAATATGATGTAGTCTGGCCATTTTATAAAATTTTTTAAAGCTAGCTTTAACTATAGGCTTTGCAAAAATAAGCAAGAGGAGAATTACAGATAGATACTGGGCAAACGAAGGGTTAAACATTTGTGAAACTAGTGTAACTGGAGAGGGAATTAGTGCTCTGCTCAGTACAGATGTGAATGTATTGCCTCGAAAATTGGAAACAAACCTGAAAATCTTGGGTGATTTTATGATTAGGTAAATCTTACACTTTCTAATTATAAATGACAATGAAGCGCTCTATTCACTGGAATCCATCTTCCTTATGAAATAAGAAGCTTGCTGAGCTGGTGCCAAAAAATCCTTGTACTGAAGTTTAAAATATGTAGGGAGGCAAGAATGTAATAAAAATTCAAAAGCTAATAATATTATGGCGACTGGCATTGTTTACAATGTGTAGCACCTGCTGTTAGGGGAAAAAAAAGGAAGACGAAAAAGTGAAATCATCAAACTGTTTCTAAATGGAAAATCTGGGCTCTCTGCCAATTACACAATGTGTTTCAGGTGCGCTGTAAATAGGAACAATAAAAGGTGTGCAGGAAGGAATATGAAATCTCAAAGATACTGCAATATTAATATGGTGGTTCTTGAAAGAAAATCTCAGGGAATCTTCCAATGTCCTCCACTCTGAGGAGGGGGTTTAAAATAAAATTTCATCACATAGGTAAAGTTCTCAAACTTCTAATTGTCTATATCTTAAAATGAATACCAGAGCACAGCATCATTTGTCGCGTCGATCTTCATTATTTCAGGCAGAGAGGAGTATTTGAGCCTGAACAGGAATTGTTTCTCCCAGCCTCTCCTCATTGTGTGTGGTGTGCGTGAATATGCATGCACACGTGTGTTTCTGTGGGAGTTCGGAGAATTCAACCCTTAGGGTGAGAACAGGAGGGAAAGTAGCCTCCCTTGGCTATTATTACAGTAGCTTTCCACGTGGAAATTAGCTGCTGTGGGCTGCAGAGGCACTGGGTGGTGGAATGCTGGGTCAGTCTCACTGTGCAGTGCTTAGTAATGGATTCTTCCAGAATTCAACACCTATTTTTACCAGGAAAAAAAAAAAAACCCACATGCCAAATTTCCCTTTCTAATTCCTAAGTTTCTTCTTTTCCCGTGAGGCAGTTTAAGACCACATCACCTTTGGAATGTCACTTCCATTTGAAATTGCCATTTTTTTTTTTTTTCAAAAAATCAAGGTGAGGTTACTGCCAATTCATAGAAATAAAATGGATTTAATTATCACGACTCGGGCATTAGATATGGCTAAGAGCTAAACAGTTGCCAAATAGTGGGGTAAATTGAATTTCTTTTGAACCAGGAAAAATTGCAGAAATATGCAAATCTTAGAAGTCCACACCAGCCCACGAGGTGGTTTTTCAAAGAGCAGGGGAGAAGAGCCTTATAGAACAGAGCCACAGGGGAGCTATTTACGTCTCTATTGCCTGTTGGACTAGGCAGAAGATGTCACTTAATCTCCCTACACTGGGCCAAAGTAGTACCTGTCTGATGCTTGCCAAACTTCTAATAACAGATGCATAGCAAGGGTTTTATAGATTGCTATCTTAACTACTGCTATTATTATTAATTTATTACTGAAATATTTGCCACCCTTTTTCTATCACAACTGCCAAGGGGCAGGACCTTTTGGGGCGACGGGGTTGTGATTCTTTAGTGCTATGGAGACATTCAGACATGAGGCACTCAAGGCTTAGAAAGCTATGGTGTTGGGCAGAATCAAGGGCCACCAAAGCCACCACAAGCCAGTGGCTTCTGGGTCCTTTGCCTCTTGAGCTGGAAAAATGAGATTCTTAGCAACTGTAGAGTGCGTTTAATTGGAGTTTTAGTATAAGGTTGTAGGTGGAAACCTAAGAGACAGGACGGAGACAGAGCTCTGGAATGAAACAAAGCTGCTTCTAGAAATGGTTACACTCAGCAGCTGGTCTAGAGGCTCTTTGTAGGACTGAGGGCAAAAAGTGATATAAAACATGGAGAGATTTACTTGTAAGAGCAGCTGGCCCTTGAGTTATCCAGGTGACTCTCAATTTTGTTCACATTCTCAAGGATAGTGTTCCTGCCCAGGTGCTCATTTAGTTTAAAGAAACTAAAGAAAACAAGCTAAACTCTAAAGCTCCCTTTAAAAAGCATAAGCTCCCTTGGGGGCATTCTTGGCTTTCAGCCAACTCGGAACCAAGACTATCATTGCTACCACTGGGCCTTTGGGCAAATACATCTTCAGCATCAGTTTCCTAACTGTAAAATGGGACATTTTGAACTATTTAATCTTAGATATGAATGCTAAAATGGCTAATAGTCACTGTGTTGACCCTATATAGCCTTGACCCCATCTTCATTTTCAAGTTTAATTTCAGGTGTTTACATATGCATATTCTCTAAACTAACAAGTAAAATGCTTTTAGTAAAGAAATTCCAGCTTTTTAAATAAATCTTTATTTCATAAACTAATGATTGACTCAAGCTTCAAGTCTCAGGCCTCCTGTTCAACCAATACTATCGATTCCATACCTTACAAAAATTACAACGCATCTTGATGTTGTCAGTTTAAGTTTTCCAAATCTGAAATTAGAAAAAAAAAATGAGAGGAATTTTTTAAGTATGAAATATATCAGAACCACGTGCTGTTAAATGAATAATTTTTTCAATTTTCTCAAATCATGTAAGCAAATCATGGTTTGGGGAGACCATAAGTGTTTTGTGGGTGCCTTCCATTGGTTCCCAGTCACTTAATGCTTGGATTGTTGAAAATGCAGTTATGAGCTTCCAGGTCCCTCTCAACCATCGGCACTTAGCGAGCTGTGATGCTGTAATCAGACTCCTGTAAATCACCTCAGGAACCTGAATCACAAAATGTTGAACACAGTTAAATGTTTCCTCACTGATGATATACCTTTTCATGTACTGTTCTACAAATATCAGCTCATCACACTGGTGCAGATGCCCTAATAGTACCTGAGTACATATGGTCCCCCTTTAAAGACAAAAGAGTAGTTGTTTAAAGGAAATGAATTCAACACCTTGAATAAATATGATCTCATATTGATTATAATGGTGGTGGTTACTCTGCTTAGAGCAGTGGAAAACAGCAACAAATGGCACAGATGAGTGAGCAGTAGATTCCGCATGAGTCAGGAGAAACCGACTTTCCAACGCTGCAGTGTGACAACATCCTTAACTACTAATGCTACTTATGAGTTCATGTTACTAATGGCACTGAAATAAAAATTTGCAAGGCTAGGTGCAATTTTTACCTGTTTATAACAAGGATCATGTTCACAATAAGAATCATGATGTTGTTTTCGCTGACTTGAGATGGCATGCATGAGCCTCACTCCACTGGAAAGCATTTGACAGACCTTCCAGATGCAGGAAGCCTTTATACTTTCTTTCAATTTCACTATTTATTTTTTTATAACTAAAGAACTGAAAAAAAAGAATCTATCATTTTAATCGCTTGTCCAATGCTAACAGTAATAACACTGGCACATTATTTTTTAAACAATATAATATATTGCATTACAAATTTAGTGAGTCGGATTACACAAAGAAATGTCAATTCTGCTACAACGACGATGATGATGACGACGACAACAACAACAATAACAACAACAAACAAGGAAACTTACTGAACCATAAACTAAAACTCCTAGGACATTATTGGCTTTATGTGGCCTAGTTCAAGGACTCACAGCAACCAGATGGTGGCTACCTCTATGCACCCCACGCATACTTACCTTCAAGTTCTCCAAGCAGCCCATTTGCAGCTCCTAATTTCACATCTTCCAACTTAGCCAGATAGATAGAAGGATTGGTAGTTAAGAACCTTACCAAGGACCCAAGTTCAGTTCCCAGCACCTACACCTGTCCACTCACACCTGCCTATAACTCCAGCTCCAGAAAGCCTGACAGCTTCTTCAGGCACCTAGAGCACCTGAACTCAAATGCACCAAGCCACACACAGGCAGACAAAGATAAACATAACTAAACATAAACTAAACTAAACATAATCTTCAAATCCTCCCAAGTTCAAATCCAGTGAAAGTGAAGAAGCAAAGGGATCCTTCCTGTCTCTCACCATTAAATATCCTGGGTTTAGCCATGACTTTCACCATCTATCACTATTATATGAAGCCTCAGTTTAGCAAGTTTAAATGCTGCTCAGTGCTTTAGATTCAACTTGAGGAATGATTTAAGAATACTGTTATATCCTTCAAACTGTACCTGTGATGGTGTATGCACCCCACCACAATCCAACAAAAGCAACATGATGGTTCTTCTTGTGACCATGGTCCTTGTTATAAAAAGGTAAATTTTGAGGCATCTAAAATTATTCTTAAATCACCCTGAACTGGAACCAGGATGACCAGGAGCCAACAGAAGAGAAAAGAACACTGGGATATTAAAACAGCAGAGCTAGAATCTCACTCTCTCCACAGGGATCCCAGGGCAAAGTCTAGGACAAAGTAGGGCATAATACAACCATGTTCCAGATAGTTGCATCACAGTGAATACACGAATCAAACAAAATCCACCATCGTTTGTCACTCAAGTAATCACTATGCAGTGCTTAGATTTTACTGAGGCAGCTCTACAGTCTTTTATAAAAAAGTATTATATATTCTCTAATAGTAAAATAGTCTGTCATTTGGCATTTCCACACCGTGTTTATGGCATAGAAAGATTGTCTGACATAGGGGTGGTTTTAAAATTCACTGGGGCTACATCATCAGTTGCATGGAATTTATCAAATTACAACAATGGCAAGATATAAGGAAAAGGACAGGACCAAGCATATAACAGTATGGATATGAGGAAAAGGACAGGACCATGCATATAACAGTATGGATATGAGGAAAAGGACAGGACCAAACATATAACAGTATGGATATGAGGAATAGGACAGGACCAAGCATATAACAGTATGGATATGAGGAAAAGGACAGGACCATGCATATAACAGTATGGATATGAGGAAAAGGACAGGACCATGCATATAACAGTATGGATATGAGGAAATGGACAGGACCAAGCATATAACAGTATGGATATGAGGAAAAGGACAGGACCAAGCATATAACAGTATGGATATGAGGAAATGGACAGGACCAAGCATATAACAGTATGGATATGAGGAAAAGGACAGGACCAAGCATATAACAGTATGGATATGAGGAATAGGACAGGACCAAGCATATAACAGTATGGATATGAGGAATAGGACAGAACCAAGCATATAACAGCATGGATATGAGGAATAGGACAGGACCAAGCATATAACAGTATGGATATGAGGAAAAGGACAGGACCATGCATATAACAGTATGGATATAAGGAATAGGACAGGACCAAGCATATAACAGTATGGATATAAGGAATAGGACAGGACCAAGCATATTACAGTATGGTGAAGAGAAGGTTCAGAGTAGGAATTGTTATCCAGTGATTTTATTTTCCTTAACCACTCTTCTTATGCTGACTATACTTAAGCAGCATATTAATTTAGGATAGTAACCTTACAGAATTCAATAAAGTACTGTAATGGCTAGTTTTGTGTCAACTTGACACAGCTGGAGTTATCACAGAGAAAGGAGCTTCAGTTGAGGAAATGCCTCCATGAGATCCAGCTGTAAGGCATTTCTCAATTAGTGATCAAGGGGGAAAGGCCCCTTGTGGGTGGGACCATCTCTGGGCTGGTAGTCTTGGTTCCATAGGAGAGCAGGCTGAGCAAGCCAGGGGAAGCAAGCCAGTAAAGAACATCCCTCCATGGCCTCTGCATCAGCTCCTGCTTCCTGACCTGCTTGAGTTCCAGTCCTGACTTCCTTTGGTGATCAACAGCAATGTGGAAGAGTAAGCTGGATAAACCCTTTTCTCCCCAAGTGCTTCTTGGTCATGATGTTTGTGCAGGAATAGAAACCCTGACTAAGAGAAATATTAAATGCTGAGATCCTATTGTAATAACACGACACAGATTAATTATTGGTGGTAATAAGCTATGGGTTCCCATCCTCTCCTCTCCATCCTTTTTAGTCTCATTTCCTCCCTCTTTCCCTTCTTCTGTCTCTATCTCAACAGACATGATATCATCTTGTATGTGTTATTTTATAACTAGCCATTTTCTTTTAATATTACATTCTAAACCATACTCCAAATCCATACATTGGAGTGTGTATGTGTGTATGTGTGTGTTTGTGTGTATGTGAGAGAGAGAGAGAGAGAGAGAGATGTGTGTGTGTGTGTGTGATGTGTATGAGTGCTGTGTGTGGGCTATGTGTAGTATATGATGTATGTGTGTGCTATGTGTGGTGTATGTGTGTGTGATGTGTATGTGATGTGCATGTGGTGTCTGATGTGTGTGTGATGTGCATGTGGTGTGTGTGTGATGTGTATTTGGTGTGTGTGGTGTGTGTGTGTGTGAGGTATGTGTGCATGATGTGTGTGGTGTGTAATACATGCATGTGGTATGTGATGGGTGTGTAATGTGTGTATGTGATGTGATGTGTGTGTGTGTGTCAGTGATCTGTGTGTGTGTAGTGTGTGCTGTGTGTGGTACTTAATGTATGTGTGATATGTGTGTATGTTTCCAAGGGTAGCATCGAATGCCATAGCTTGATTTTACTTTAAGATATTCAACTATTTTCTTAGTACTTAGTATATTTAACCATTTTTAGTAATGAATGTTTCAATGGTCTTAATTTACTCTTCTACTTAAAAATGTTTCAATAAGCACACTGTTCATCTGTCCTTACCTAGTTATGTACGGATTTCAGAGTACAGATTCCAAGAAATGACATGTTGGATTGAAAGAGATGCAGATTGGAAAGACACTGCCAAAATGCTCTGAGAAGTTTTGTACCAATTTATAGCCCCAGCAATGGTGTTTGAAAGTTACTATTTCCATATAGGCTCAAAAGCCCTGTGTTAGTCTTTTTAATTTTTGCTAATATTATGGGATAAAGTGAAACTCATTCCTGTTTGATTCACATCTTCCTGATCATTTACGCTGTTTCCTCCTTAGTGTGATTGTGGGAGAGATGCCAGAATCCCAAATCTGGACCAAGATTCAACTTTTTATTTTGGTTCAGATCAAATCTCCTGGATCAGGAGGCTGCTAGAACCCAAAGCTAAGGTAGCCACAGGCCTGTTAATGGGGTAGACCAGAAAAAGAGGCAAATTTCAGCCCAGAAATAATTTTGGGCAACATCTTATCTAACTCTGAATAGTCTGTCATGGTCAAGACAACTGGATCAAAACCACATTATTATAAATCTTGTATTATAGTCTTTTCTTCTATACAATTACCAATAACTTACAAAGAAACATTTTTAATTTTCATGATATTTGGTGGAAGAAAGCTCCTGTTGTGCCTATCTCCCTTACAGAAAGCTCTTGAATATTAATGAGGTAATCCATCATGTTTTTAGCGATTTGCTAAGTAATACCAATTAGAAAAAGATATCAGTTGAACAGATTAGTCTACAACACCACTAAACAGGACCAGCGGTTCTAACAGGACACACACCTTATGCAGCACCTGTGGTCTAGGTAAAAGCAGTTAGCTCAGGCATCCACCTGCACTTCTTCACAAATAAACTCACACACCCCATTGTGTATCAGGTAGGTTTAATTGTCAATTAAAGCATGACACTTTACAAATGGTGTGATAGTGAGACTTTTGGAAAAAAGGAGTCTGTTGCAGTTAGACTATTTGGACCCTAGTTAGTTACCAAAAATCAATTCTCATTTCAAGACAACATACCCAAAGATTCCCTCCCCCATCCCTTTTCTCCAGTTCACTTGAGCCTGTTTTGTAAAGGTGTCCACAATGTGAATACTAAAAGCCTTCATATGCCTATCAGATGCCTACGGCAATACTCACTGTGTAGGGGACTATCAGAGTGTATCAGGATAGTTTCCAATTGGCCTACTTTCTCTGTCTACAGAGTGAGCACAGGGAATATGTCGGCCTTTGAAATTTAACTCAGCTATCACCAGGTGAATGTGCTAAATGTATTATTCTGTCAGAGCAAGATCCCAAATTTTAGCTATTACCAGCACATCAATAAACTCAGGAAACCCATCTTCCAATTTTCTACACTTCTTTCTTTCCTTATGAGGAGAATTGCTGTATTTTCTAAATAATAAACATATTCATTTGACAAAGGAAAGAAAATGTAGATTGGAAATACAGCACAACAAAATCTTGGTTTGACCCCACCACACACTAAAAACCAGAGGGAATTACTGTACAATGAAAAGGAGACAAATCACTCCAAATTTCCACTTACTGTATTTTCATTTATGCAAAATTATTACTTTTTCCATATTGCTCAAGCATTCTTTTACCAATCCTTTATTAATGTACAAGCTGGCTTTCTGTGCATTAAAGGCTGTACTGATGTTCTGTGCATTCATTCATGTTTATCCTGTGCATTAAAGGCTATACTGATGCTCTGTGCATTCATTCATGTTTATCCTGTGCATTAAAGGCTATACTGATGCTCTGTGCATTCATTCATGTTTATCCTGTGCATTAAAGGCTATACTGATGCTCTGTGCATTCATTCATGTTTATCTGGTTAGTTGTCAGCAGGAAAACTAGTAGAAAGAGAATTAAATGGCCAAAAATGATGTTTTGAATTTTGATACATACTACCAAATGCCCTCAGGAGATGTAGCCAATAGCTTGTTCATTGTCATATGACGGTAAGTGTTTGCTTATAAAGAGGTACCACCTTTTATCATTGCCAATTTGATTAGTAAAACTTATAACTTAGTTTTTCATATGTTGTTCATTACATTGATGTTATTAATGTACAGGCATATTAAAATAGTTAGGCTACTGAAATGTACATATTTTTCATATCTAAGGTCTTTTTTATTAGACATTTTCTTTATTTACATTTCAAATGTTATTCCCTTTCATAGTTTCCCTTCTGAAACCCCCCTATCCCATCCCTCCACCCTCTGCTCACTAACCCACCCACTCCTGCTTCCTGGCCCTGGCATTCCCCTAGACTGGGATATAGAACCTTCATAGGACCAAGGACCTCTCCTCCCATTGATGACCATGTCATTATTCAAAGCCAGGGAAGGCATAGAAAAGCTCCATACTTTTACAATTCAGAATCTTCATATATAACATTGGCATCTCTCACTATATAAAATCCCATAGGTAAGTGTTGTTACAGCAAAGATTGAGAATCACCGAAGTTGAGGGAAATGTAGAGGAAAGAACTCGGAACACATAAAATTTGAGGATGGCTGCTATGAACATAGTGGGGCATGTGTCCTTATTACCAGTTGGAACATCTTCTGGGTATATGCCCAGAAGAGATATTGCTGGATCTAGTGGTAGTACTATGTCTAGTTTTCTGTAACTCCGAAACTTCCCCCCCCAAAAAAATGAGGATGGAGATGAACCATTGAAACCTTTCTACTATAAGCAAATACATTTGAAGGCCTTGAGTGGAAAACATCTGCACTCTAGTGAATGCAGGAGATTTTGCATAAATACCAGCAAACTGGGAAGTTTTGCTACGTACTGAACAGCTAGACTAAGCAAAAGTACTACAGAGCTAAATGTATCTGTCTTATAGATTTGGTGATAATTACAGAAGCACACAAATGCAGATACATCATTTATCTTTGTTACTGCAACAATCATGGTAGCTGGATGTTCTTTAAGCTTTTTATTGAAGTGGAAATTAAAGCTCAAAGAATTTGAAGTTATCAGATTCATACAATTAGTAAATGGTAAAAAAAAAAAATTAGTGTCAACACTAATTTAAGAATTTCTGGATCCTCAGGGTGAGGGAAAAGGAAAGATCCACTGGTTCCTGTGATTTCACTATAGGTGGTTGTACAGAGTGTGGAACTGTACTGGGAGGGACAGAATATAAGGAAGAAAAGTGTAGTTTTGTAAGAATTCATGATTCGATGAGAATGATACCCCAGACTCAGATAGTATGCAAAAGCAAAGAGCATTTTATCCTGCAGCAGTCCTACATGCAGGGGTCTACCATTTACCAAGATAAAGCCACCCACATGAGCTTGCAGGCTCAACTTAAAGTAGACGAGGGGAATTCCATGAAGGAGTTGGTGACCTTCACCTTGATTGGAGTATAAGTGTCTTTGGGATTGGCTAGGGCTCTTGGGACATTCTAGAGCCTTTGCTGGGGAGCCTGGAAACTTGCCGAGTCACTGCTTTTGCCTCAGGCCAGGTGGTGGGGCAGCTTCTATAAGGCTCCTGCTGACTGTGGTTTTTCCAGTAACTGACTTGCCCAGCTCTAGGAAACTGAAACTTAGCCCTAGTCTCCTGAACTACCAGTTTGAGTCTGTCATGGAGTCAGCCTAGCTCAGTCCTCTCAGTTTTTAACTATGAGTCAGCCATATCTATGGTGTACTCTCTTAAGTATTGGAAACAAGTTAAAAATTAACTCTTTATAGAAATTGTTCAAAGGTCTCATAATAATTAATTTGTTTTTAATTCAATGTTTTAGCACAAAGTGAATTACCATGTAAGCATTGGAATATTTATTTCCTTAAGGTTTATTTTCCACTACTGGGACTGGTTGTCCCATGCAGGTGTCATACCCTAAGTGGGCTTCCCCTTCTCAGGAGAAAAAGAGGAGGTAATAGGAGGGAGGGGTTTTTAAGCATGGGACTTGGAGAAGAGAGAGGGGGCTCAATCAGGATATAAAGTGAAATAAAAGATTTATTTTCCTCTTTTCCTATAAATCACTGAAAAATCTGTGGCTAAATCTCAAGACTGTTTCTTTTTAACACCCTGCCAATATTATGTGTTATGAGACTATGCTAGATACATACAATGTAGCTTACTTATCTTCATAGGCAATTTAACATTTTCTTTAAAAAAGCTTTACCTTGAAAGCTAATTGTTTGACATTGATATAGTCATGCAAATTTTATTTAATCCAATGTTTGTGTATTATACTTTTTTTATTTTTTGACTGTTAATATTTTTAATCTTAGTGTTACAGAAGAACTATAAATAAAATACAGTTGGGTTCTGACTTACTTAATATGACAACTTCTCTCAACTAATTGAAACATTAAGATGATTTATAAATATTAATGCTTTTTCCCTCCCTTGACTTTTATGTATTAATTTCATTCTATTTCAACTTTTTCTTAGTTTTAAAATCATATTTTTCACTATTCTAGACATTGCAGTTTGCACTGATATATCAAAGTACAGTGTAACTGTGGTTTTTTTTTTCTGGGAGAATACAATCATCTTGCACATTTAAATTCCTCTACTTTAATTTATTGTCATACTGAAAGACCCACAATGTGAGGACTCCCCCACGTTCTGACTCAGGAGAGGCGACACCCCAAAATCACCCACAAGAAACGGTCTTGCTGCAAACTGCAAGAGGATTTTTATTCAAGAGCCTTCTCGGGCCCACAGTCATACACCACGCAGGGGTAGGGGTAGAGGACCATGGCGCGCCCCGAGTAGCTGGATAGGGGGGGGGGGTATTTAAAGGAAGAAACCACAACTCAAGGAGGTGGAGAGGGCGTTGTTGGAAAATACCAAAAATGCCAGTTAAGAGTCACAAGGAAGTACAAAGTCACAAGTGTCAGGTTATCTCTCAAGACAGTTTCTAAGAGCCCCTAACAATCTAAGAGCCCCTAAAGATAGCACATTTGCGTTGCAGGTTCTGGTAATGGTCAGGGTGACTTTGTTTGAATGAACAGTCTTTGAACCCAGGAAGCGGGTGGGTGGAGGAATGTCGCTATCTTTTTTATGACCAGCACACCTCGGAGCACTGAGCCACAGAGGCCACATTCCCAAGCTTGGGCCTAAAGGCCTAGAATTTTGTTTTTACGTTTTACTTCTTTCAATACATTTAAATTATATGTGGTCCACAGCTCACAGGGATGTTGCATGAATGCTTTTGACTTTATAGCACTATTTTCTTAGATCTGCCTGTGTACCTCCTTGTCTTTGCTCTACATTTCCTCTTGACTCTCCAAATTTCCACCTAGTATATTTCTTTCCTTCTCTCTGAAAAGAAAATTAAAGTATGTCTTATTGCATTTATAGAAATCATTTTCCATTTATTTTAACACTTGTCATCCTCTGCTTTCTAGTATCATGGATTCTATTATGATATGTTTTTGTTGTTTCTTGAATGGAAGTTTCTTTTTCTTTATCGTTATTAAATTTCTAAAGCTCTTTGACCATTCTTTACCTTGGTGGTAGTGTCACTTTCTAAGGGCTCTTTCCAAGGTCCTTTCTTCACTGCCCTCAGGTCTTCAACAGCAGCAAAGAGTAAGGCAACTACTCCAGAGTCCTCTGTGGCTGGCACTCACTCACCTCCCACTACACAGACTTCTTTGAAGTGCATTGTTCTATGCTAATTCTTCCCTCAGCTAAATCTAACCTCTTGTTGAGTCTTCTAAATCCTTAACTTTAAATACTTTTGCTTCATTTTGATTTCTAGAATGCCTATGCTTTCCTATGTAATGGGCACTTAGTCTCTGCTAGATTTCTTATCTATTTTCTTATATTGGAACAAACTTATAGATTTGGAATTTTTTAAGTGGTTTCTGATATCATGTGCTGGAACCTCTTGTTGATAGTTTCTTATTGTCTGAAAGTTTTTTTCCTTTATTGGTGTTTGCTGTTAGGATCTTGTCTCTTTGCATTCCTTTTTACTTTTCATTGTGAAAACTACATTCATAGAATTATAAAGCGAATTTTATTTAAGGATTATATCATTTTCCTCTAGCTTGCATTTATATCTATAGACCACATAGGGTGCCACCAATGACTTGAAATTTAGTTTTGGTGACGAAGAAAACAAAACCAATTGACTCTCTTCTCCTCCACCCTCACTAGTACCATTTTATGTTGTTGTTGTTGTTCTTTTTTTTTTATTATTTTGTTTTTGTTATTTAAAGCCCCAACACTCAGAATATTCTGAATCTCAGTCTCTATTCCCTAAATTTACATATGAATAGAGTTCCTGCTCATTTTCTCATTCTCTCAAAGACTCAACTAACCACTCAAAAAAGAACAAAAGGCCCTAGTGAAAAGGCAACTTCCAAATGTTAGGCCAAATCCTTACCTCCCAGTCACAGGTAACACAACCTTCAACTGGTTACCACCACAGACATTTGGTTTTAGAGGAAATACTTAAAAAGCAAAGATGACATAAATAGTAAATTGTAACTTTAATTTTTTTTAATCTTATTTTTAATGATAGTTCTTAAACACTTTAACTTCCCTTGTAGCCCACCACCCACCAGAGGTAGTGGCAAAGAAAGGAGACAGGGGTGTGGGGGGAGCAACTCCCATGTGTGTTGTCTGGAAATTGTTAGTTCAGTTTACAGGTTAGCACCTCATCCATGTCACAGATACAGCAGCAGTCCAAGTCAAAAGAGTCGGGTTAGCAACAGTGGTGGCATGCAGGACATCCTTTCACTTGTGTCTGTTTCAGCAAAATGCTCCTCAGGACTCTGCCTTAACTTTTCACATTTGTCTACATCAAATAAACATTCCTTCACATGCTTGCTCCAGCAAAACACCATCCAACTGACTTTCCAAAGAACACTTACTTACCACTTCAGTAAATCCTCTAAAAGAAGAGTATTTATATGGAGAGATAAGGCTGTGAGAAAAGAAAACCTCTTCATCTAGTTGATCTGGGAAGGTCTCCTGAGCGACATGACATGCAAATTGAGGGCAGAAGGTCTCAATTTGGGAATGAGGAGGCCCCTTGAGGTCTAAGGAAGATGAGAAGATGGCAATGAGTTTGGAATGGGTGAGACACAAAGGGAAGACTGGAGAGTACACAGTGAAAGACCACAGGCACAATGGTGTGAAATGTCGGTAGAAAGCAGAAAGTCTGGAGGTGGTGATTATATATTTTACAACACAGTACCTCAGATGATATAGTAGCCAGAGATTCATTCTTTAAGCAGAGGATTTGGACTGTTATGTGGGAGTTGGACTCTGAGAACAGTGTAATGAGCCCGGAGATCACAGAAGATGCTTTGGAATTCCAGTGAATGACTGAGCGGTTAGGAGAAGGGGCAGGAATGCAGGTGGTGATGAGCAGCAAAACCTGAATATTTCATCCCCCTTTTGAAACTTCTACTTTCTCTCCAGTTCTGTGTGCATTGTTATGAATTTGCAATATCTCTCTGCTCAATAAAACAGCTTGATACCTGTCTGTATAAAACTCAGCAGAGACAAAACTCCCATTGTAAGTAAATAAATAGATATTAAAGCTAATATAGATATGACTAGGCACCATCCTAATATACTTTACACATATTAACTCACTTTATCTTCTCAATTACTCAGTGGGGAGTGTACAAATATCATTATCCCCACTTTAAAAATGAAGAAACAGGAACAAGAAATGGATAATTTGCCCAAAGTGAATGGACATTTGCTGCTGGTATTTTTCTTCTTAATTCTCATCCCTTGCTTTTTAAAACATGAGAGCACCGTGTTTCCCCATGAAGACACAGTGCTTTCCCCACCCTAGGCTCTGCTGATCCAGTAAGGCTGACTTTACTCACAGCCCTGGGTGAAGGTATGTGACTGCAGTCTAGCCAACAACCAGTGCCTCCTACAGAACACAGGTGATATTCAAAGACAGATCAACTCAGAAACAATCTCATATTCTTGTTCTATCGAGGAAGTGAGAAGTGTGTGAATTCTATATAGAGGCAAACACTAAAAAAGCATAGAGCCACAGGAACACATCTGGCTTAGGATATTGTACTATCTTAGTTTTATTCTTAAGGTTCTCATTAATGTCTGTACTTGGCTATGCCAGTTTGAATTAAGTGTTTCTTGTAACTGAAAGACAAATGACACTAGTAAGGGAAAAATAATTTCACTCAGGCTAAAAAGATGTCTCATTGGTCAAAACTTGTACTTCTTTTGCAAATGACCCAAGATCAAATCCTAGCACCCACATGGAGGCTTACAACTGCCTATAACTCCAGTTCCAGGGCATCTGATACCTTCTTCTGGTATTCTCGTGTGCACATTCACACAGACATGACACAGACACACACACAGAGACACACACAGAGACACACAGAGACATACACACACAAAGTCATAGACACATACATACACAGGCACAGAGACATGCACATAGACCTAGACATATATATAGATATGCATACAGACACAGACTCACAGAGAGAAACATACACATCAGAGACACAGACATATATACACCGATACACACACAGGAACAGACACATACACAAACAAATACATAAACACACACAAACAAATACATAAAATGCATTTAAAAAACAAGATGCACTCACTTCCGTTTCAAAACAGATCTGCACTTCTGTGGCACACTCAGCATCTGCTCTACCACTGACCAGGTAGAAGGGTGAGAAGTCTCAGTGGTCCTATATCTAGATGTATTCACTTTGTATTTCTAAGGAGAAATGCTTCATTTCCACATTTAATGGCTGGTTGCAAATTCCAGTTTTGCTTCCATGCATCTGGCTGGGACTAACAAATTACAGAGGGAAGGCTTTGTCCACAGTATCTACAGACTAGATGTGGGTACTTTTTCTTCTTCTAAAGGAAATTTGCCATGAATAATATTGGAAGTCCTTCCAGAGAGTGAAAGTGAGAACTTGCCAACATCTAATTTCTAGTTGGGGGCTGGGGGGGGGGGGGGCGGGGAGTGGAGGTTAACCTTCTTCCCTATGGCATCTTTAGCTTCTCATAGATAGCCAGTACATACTAGAAACCTCAAAGCCTATGAAAAGTGTAATGTTGGAATTTCAGAACTTTTTGTGGTCAAGCATTAAGATCTATGGGAGTTCTATAGAGGATGGCATGGGGTAGGGTTTAAAAGGCAATGACTCTGAGGGTCCAGCAGAAACCATATCCAGGAGAACAGGAGGCCCATAGGAGGCGAAAAGTTAGGAATTGGAGACAGAAAAGGAAGATGTCTGGCTGATATCCAACCAAGGTCTGCGTGATGATAGCCGTACCTGAACCCAGTTGCCACTTGTATACTACTGTCCTCATTTCCACTCAGACCCTTCTGTCTTTGTCTTAACTAAAGCTGCTGGCCCTAATCCCAACTCAGGTTTCTCTGCTTCCCCTCCCCCACATGCAGCCATCTTCAGATCCCTTACCTCATGGCCAATGTCTCCCTCCTTCCCTTCTCTTCCTTGCCTGGAAGTAAGAGGACAGTTTTCACTTCTCCACATGGCCCTTTCCAGTGGTTTTCCATTTCGAGTAGAATTTAATGGGTTGAACTCTCTGAACTCCCACCAAAGATGGAAGCACAGGGGCATGAGATGTGAATGTAAATGTAACAAAATTAACAATCCTGAGAGGCCCTCACCAAGATTTCCCTGACTGTGCTTCAAATCTGGCCACAAGTGTTGTATAAGAAGAAAAAACACAGAAGGTGATGCCCAGAAAAGAGAGGGGATGGAGCAGGCAAAGGGAAGGGCTAGAGTGATGTGTGGTGTCCAGCCAAGGATGCTAAGGAGCTTGAACAGCCAGGGCATGCTCAGAGGTAACATTCTCACTCAGAGTCTCAAATAAAGCAACCTGTTACCTACCACCTTAGACCCAGACTTGTGGCATGCATATCAGTGAGAGTAAATTTCTATGGCTTTCAGTCCTCTCAGTCTGTCATTATAATGGCAATACTGGGACTCAAAAGACAACATAAAGCCCAGATTTCCCTTAGCTGACTATGTTATTAGCAGCTCTCTTAATTTTCCCCATCTATTCCTTTTTAAAATAGTTTCTAATAAGATTTATTTGTTTTTATTCCATGTGTGAGTATTCACCTACATGTATATGCATGTGTGCCCAGTGAAAAGGAAGCAGAAATGCATTAGATCCCCTGGAATTGGAGTTATAAATACTTGTGAGCTGCCATGTAGATGCTGAAACTTGAACCTGGGTCCTCTGTAGGAACATCAAATGCTTTATTTAAGTTATAGTATAATAACATTATTCCTACCTTTTGTTTCCTCCCTTCCAACCTTCCCATGTGCCTCTCCTTACTATTTTTCAAATTCTTGGCCTCTTTTCTCACTATTTGTTTTTACATACATATATGTAAATACATATGTATTCTGAATATATAAATACAACTTGAAAACACATATATAAACAAGCACTCTTAACCAGTGAGCTATCCGTCCAGGCCAATACCTTCTGGGTTTTTTTGGTTTTTTTGTTTCTTGGGGTTTTGTTTTCTTTGTTTTGTTTTTTAAAAAAAATTCTGTTATTTCCTTGCTAAAGGCCTTTGCCTACCTGATGCTTTCTGCACTACTGTGATGAAAGTCCTTTTTGTTACAAATCTCTCAAGTCAAATATACTTTCTTGAACCTTGCTAACCAAAATGCTTGTCCCCAAATGCTGATAAATTACCCTTATGACTTTATATCACACAGTTCTTCCTTTCACAGAATTCCTCAAAAATGATGAATGTCTCATTCATATATTTATTAAATTGGCAGCTACAAATAAATCTTATTAGAAACTATTTAAAAAGGAATAGATGAGAAATTTAAGGGAGCTGCTAATAATGTGGAGGACAGAGCAGATCTAATGCACATGTTGGGGTTGTACAAAGTCTGACAGGATCTCGTAGTCAGCTAAGGGAAATCTGGGCTTTATGTTGTCTTTTGAGTCCCAAGATTGCCAGTTTTTGAGGGTTTTTGAGAACACGCTACCTGACATCCATTCACTGAGATTCTGCTAACCACCAGTCAGCAGGCTGAGCATAGGGGAACTTTAGTGAATGTAAATAGATAGCCCTTTTTCCTATGGACCATGGGCTAGTCATAGACCACAGCTTCATCTCATATTTGAAGGATTCCCTGTGCCTCATTGATCATAACTAATGATTAAAACAGTAAGTTCTGGTCATGAATTCTGTTCCTTTTTTCTAGTAGAAATATGGCTCTATCTGCTGAAAGAATTTCTGGACGGTAGAAAGTTCTTATGGTTTTTTAAATGTACTATTCCAAAGATTTCTTAGCAGGGCATTTTAATTTTTTGTACATCCCTGCCTTGCCCATTTCTACCAGTGTTGTTGGGAGTCTGAGACCTCAGTCTATGCTCAGGGAAGCCAAATGAAAGACTAAGTCACACACAACTTGCAAGGCTTTGCCAAAGATGGCAGACCCCAGGCCAGTTGGCCTGATTCACCACCGCCATGTCTAAAGGTCAGCCTCTGGGACGATTTAATTGTGGCCATTAAAGTGTTTGAGCAGCTGCTTCAGGCAGCAATTTGGAGCCCAGGAGAAGCCAGAGGCAGCAACAGCAGCATACTGGGTCATTTGAAAAAAGCCTGGCTAGGCTCCACACAACCTGACAACAGCTGAGATTTCCAGAAGTACTTAACCTGGTTTATAGGTCATGGCCTAACTAAAAGTAGGCTTCCCTTCATCCCAGAGTGAAACTGTAAACTGGCTCCGTTACCACCCCTTTCTTCCACTCATCACCTTGTGTTCTCATTTTACGTCCTTGACTTGATTCCAGAAGTGATGTTAGTCAACACATTAATTAACAGATTTAAATGTCTTAAATGAACCACTAACTGCTTCATGCAAAGTAATTGCATGCCTGCTAGCATATGTCACCCCCTTTAGTGCCCCTCTCAATCCCCAGGTCCTCTCAGATCTGTTGCTGAGAAATCTGACTATTTCATCATGTATATACTTTCCTAAGGAGTCAATATACAGACTCCTATTTTTTTTTTTCAGCATAGCTTCCTATACAGCAAGTACCCACTGCTCAGGATTGGCGCTGGCGCTCATGATTCCTTGTCTTAGTAGTTCTTGACCAGTTATGCTCTATGACTTGCCAAAGCTTCCCAGATGGTCTGTAGTGGTGCTGGGACCAAGGTAACTTTTTACTTAGGACTCTCTATTACATTCAGTATAAATATATTAAAGAACATTCCAAAGATAAATATAATTGCAATTAATAAGCAACACAAAAAATACTTTGCAGTGCTATATTACAACGTTTATACATATATTAAGTTGTAAATTATTATATTTACACACACGTTTTACCACTGGCATATCATTTGATTTAATTCTCACAGTAACTATATATGATAGTTATTATTCTTTCTACTTTAAAGACGCAAATAGAAATACATGTAACCTTGGAAGTTGTGACATGATAATGGTGGAGTTGGTGGCTTGGCCTGACTCTGTATACCTTACTTATACTGTTGTTGCTAGGAAACATTTCTCTATGAATTTCTCATACTTCTGTACATTGAATGAACAGGAACACTGCCATTTTGCTCCAACCACGTTTTCAAAAACACCTACAGAGCGAGCAGCATTGAGGGGCAAGCCAGTATCTCCATCCAGAGCACAGGCCAGAATTATTTGACCTCCAGAACAATAAAGATACTTTATCTCTCTGGAGCAAAACCTTTCATCCTCAGCGTAGAGTTCCACATCTATTGTTTAAACCCACTCCATGTGCTTACATGACAGAAGAAACAATGACATATGTAGCAGCAAAAGTTTGGCTCTTGCTGGAGAGTCACATGTCCTGTGCCAGCTTGCAAGCCTTGTGCAATCTCAGGCCTTTGGAACGTTAACAGCCTTGAGTACAGTAGCTTGAGAAACTGAAGGACACAGAGGTTGGGAAGATCCTGGCTACCTCCTCCATTAGAACCTCAACTTGGTGGTTTACCCAGTCTTTCATCTAACAATAATCAACTAGAGTTTGAACTCTTCAGTGACTAGATAACGATGCCTAAAGGAAAGGCAAAAATTATTATCAATAGCAACTATATTTATTGCTCATGAATAAAAGAAACATTCAATATCATAGTGTCTTTATCTTAGTCATAATTGTGACTATTTCAGACATCAGTCATATGCAAGTCATAAGCAAGAAATGTTATCAGAAAATACTTACTCCTATATGAACTGTGTCAAAGCAGAACCAGATTGAAGTACTCCTGCTAGCTGATCAGTCCTCCCACCAACCTGTTGTCCCAGAAAAGCTCTGGTTAGCATTTTATGGACAGGAGTGCAAGACCAACTCTTTTACCCTGGGATGAGTTCTTAACTATTCTTTGACTGTGCAGACGGACTTGTGACTGCTTATTGTTAGAATGGATTTTTCAATTTCTAATCTGATGCTATCTTTTTTTCAGGGCAACTAATTTGGTCATTAGACCATACTATATATTAATCAGGAGAATGTTATTCATGGAAAATATTCCCTAAGAATGCTTTATAAAACAAGCTCTTATAAAATATTAAAACCACACTTCACAGTACAACACCCTTTCCAACATGAAGCAGGCATGGGACTTGGTACTTGGTAGCTGTGTGGATTGGTTTGTCCAGAATGTCAGGTGACAAATTCCTGTTTGATCACCAGCAGGGTGACAGCAGTGAGAAGGAGGAACAGGTAAAATACACAATGACTGGTAGAAAAGAAACCAAGTAGATGAGAACACAAGAGAGATTGCTTTATATTGTTATTCTTTCATATATTACACAGTCCTCTCCTCCCAGTTCCTCCTCCCTCACCTCCTTTCTCTCCACCATCTATTCTACCTCTGCTTCCCTTCAGAAAAGGATAGGCCTGCCCAGGATATCAAGTTAATATGACCATGGCATATCAAGTTACAATAATACTCAACACTTCCCTTTGCATTAAGGCTGGCCAGGGCGTTACAATAGGAGAGAAAAGGGTCCCAAAGGCAGGCAAGAGGGTCAGAGACAGCCCCTTATCCCACTGTTAGGAGTCCCACAAGAAGACTAAGTTGCACACCATAACATACATGCAGAGGGCCTAGGTCAGTCCCATGCAGGCTCCCTGACTTAGTAGAACTCAGTCTCTGAGAGTCTCTATGAGTCCCTTTGATTCTGTGGGTTTCCTTGTGTTGTTCTTAGCCCCTCTGTCTCCTACAATCCTTCCCCCACCCCCATCTTCTGCAGGATTCTCTGAGCTCCACCTAATGCTTGGCTGTGGGGTTCTGCATTTATTTTCATCAGTTGCTGGATGAAGTCTCTCCAATTCTGATTATGCTAGGCTCCTGTCTATGTGTATCTAGAATATCATTAGGAATCATTTCATTGTCTTTTAAAAAAAATGCTGGTTGTGTTTGGTTCTTTCATAGGTCTCTGAACTATCCAGCTTCTGATTCCTGTACCTCCAGGCCATGTCAGGAGTTGGCTTTATTTTGTAGAATGAGTCTCAGGTTGGTCCGGTCATTGGTTAGCCACGTTTATAATTTCTGTGCCACCTTTACACCAAAGTAAGCAATACAAATTGTAGGTCAAAGGTTTTTTGGCTGGTTTGGTGTCTCAGTCACTCCAGTGGAAGTCTTACAGGTTACAGGAGATGGCTTCTTCAGGCTCTCTATCTCCCACTACTAGGAGTCCTAGGGTCACCCTTAGAGATTCCTGGGAGTTTCCATTGCACTAAGTTTCTAGCTTGTCTCCAAGATTGCCCCTCAATTCCAGTTGTCTCTTCCAATACATTCTCCATCCACCATCCCTCAACTCATTCCCCCCTGTTTCTATATCTACCCTCCTCTAGTCCTCCCTTGACATCTTTTCTATTTCCTTCTCAGGGAGATTTATGTGTGTCCCCTGTGCCCTCATAAGGGAGATTTTTGATAGCCATCATATGTATGGAACTGGGCGAGAGTTTCTTTTTTTTTTTATTAGATATTTTCTTTATGTACATTTCAAATGTTATCCCCTTTCCTGGCTTCCCCTCTGAAAGCCCCCTATCCCATTCCCCCTCCCCCCTACTCATCAACCTATCCATTCCCACTTCCCTGCTCTGGCATTCCCCTAAACTGGGGCATAGAGCCTTCACAGAACCAAGGGCCTCTTCTCCCATTGATGACTGACAAGGCCATCCTCTGCTACATATGCAGCTGAAAACATGAGTCCCACCATGTGTACTCTTTGGTTGGTGGTTTAGTCCCTGGGAGCTCCAGGGGTACTGGTTGGTTCATATTGTTGTTCCCCCTGTTGGACTGCAAACGCCTTCAGTTCCTTGGGTCTTTTCCCTAGTTCCTCCATTAGGGAACCTGTGTTGAGTCCAATGGTTGGCTGTGAGCATCCACCTTTGTATTTGTCAGGCACCAAATTTTCTGAGGAATGGCCAAACTTTGGTTTGGTTTGGTGACTGTATATGGGATGAATCCCCAGGTGGGGCAGTCTCTGGATGGCCTTTCCTTCAGTCTCTGTTCCACACTTTGTCTCTGTAACTCCTTCCATGGGTATTTTGAGGTAAAAGCAGATGCTGGCAAGGATGTGGAGAAAGAGGAACACTCCTCCATTGCTGGTGGGATTGCAAGCTTGTACAACTACTCTGGAAATAAGTTTGGCCATTCCTCAGAAAATTGGTCATAGTACTATCTGAGGGCCCAGCAATATCACTCCTGGGCATACCGAGATGATGCTCCAACATATAATAAAGACACATGCTCCACTATGTTCATAGCAACCTTATTTATAATAGCCAGATGCTGGAAAGGACCTAGATGTCCCTCGAGAAATGCATACAGAAAATGTGGTACATTTACACAATGGAATAATTACTACTCACCTATTAAAAACAATGAATTCATGAAATTCATAGGCACATGGATGGAACTAGAAAATATCATCCTGAGTGAGGTAACCCAATCACAAAAAAAAAAAAAAAAAAAAAACACAGATGGTATGCACACACTGATAAGTGGATATTAGTGCAGAAGCTTGGAATACCCAAGATAAAATTCACAAACCACATGAAACTCAAGAAGAAGGAAAGCCAAAATGTGAATACTCTGGTCCTTCTTAGATGGGCAAGAAATTCTAATATCTGAAAGCACTTCTGAGAAACCCTGAGCAACATACTTGTCTGAAATTCCTGTGGCATACCATTTGAGAAATTGAGTAATGATCTATATCAACCTTCAACACTATGAGAGGTCTCCTCCTATTTTCATTTACTCTGTTCATGGACTGACCCTGTGGGGCCCAGCTTTATGTCTTCTAGAAAATTAGGGACTTAATGTACTTTGTCACTCCATTCTCAGAATGACATAGCTAGGGCTGTGGTTCTTGGGAAACTTTACTTTTTCTGTGCTGTTTGTGCATATGATTTTTCTCCAAGACCAACAGCACAGCATCCATCTTTTGTTACTCCCTTTGCACTTCTTTGCTACAGAATGGTGCTGCCATTCAATATCCTTATATGAAAATTTGGCATTGATAAAATAAAAACAGGGTTAAAAATAAATTCCATACTTTTATGTTCATCAAATAAAGAAAGAAGAGAAAGGGGTGTGGATATAGAATAAAGGCATAGGGTAAAAGAAATTTTATCCTTTTTTATAAATACTATGTTAAAAAAAGAGAAAATAAAAAAGAAGAATAGGAGGGGGAGGAAAGAGAAAAAGAAAAGGGAGGAGAAGAAAAATGAAGAGGAGGAAAAGGAGGGAGAGGAGGAACAAGAGGAGGAGGAGGAGGAAGATGAGACCCCATCACTATGAAGATGGACTTCATAACTTTTCCCACAATTCCATATTTAGATGTTTTCCCAGAAATATGGTATGGTTGGCTAAATGCAGAGTTTATACTGAACATGAAGAATTATACTCAACATGAAGAATTGTACTCAAAATTTCCCATTCTTATATGCAAATACTTTTTCTTTTCTACATCTGAAAGCCACATGTGATTTTCAATCAGCCAGCACAAACAGACTGACAGACAAGCTCCCTGAGGAAATGCTGGATGTGCCATCAGGTTTCAACACTCTCCTCCTTCCCCCTCTGGAGCAAGTCTATAATTCCGCATTTGTGTAAATACATATGTGCAGCATATTTACTCACATGCTGCTGGGTAGATCGAGCAATTCTGCAGTCTTTCCTGGTTATGTACTCACAAAGGTTGTAGATTCCCTAAAAGTTATTTCTGTCATTCAATTTTCCTTGTAAGAACCAAGAGCATGCCTGACTAGAAGGAGAGCTATAGGAGGACTTCCCTGTCCTTGCCTCATGGCTCTTCACTTCTATCAGACTTTGAATATTCACTGGTATTTGCCTTAACTCTGTTCAATCTTCCCACTTAGAATGTACTAAAGTCACAGCATACAAGGATAACATTAAAACTTTCTTGAAAGTGAAATGTTTTGTCTGTCATGATCATCCTGTAATATGACACTACCTAGGACAGGAAGCTTTTGGTGAACCTATGTTGTGACCCACATTTTTCTGCTTTAGCTGTGGTTAACATTTTAAATGTAGTTCTTTAAATTGTGGGTGTACTTTTTAACTTCACACAGTGTTTCCCATTTTTCCACTGGATTGTCTGTTCTGTTTTACTCTTTCTAGAAAGCAACCTTATCCATCATGGGACTGTAAGTGCTAGTGTTATTGTCTGTATTTCACAGAGAAGAAAAGTGAGTCACAAGGAAATATAACCTAAATATGGACACATAAATGTTAAATATCAGAGCCAAACCAAGCATGATAATACAAGCTTGTAATAACCACACTGTTGAGGGTGAAAAGGGTGGACTTGCTTGTGAAGGCCAGCCTAGGCTATAAAGAGAGACTGTCTCAAAAGAAGAAAGGAGGAGGAGGAAAAGGAAGGAGAATAGGAGGAGGAAGGAGGGGAAAGAGGAGGAGGAGGAAGAGGAGGAGGAAGAGGAAGATGGAGGAGAAGGAGAAGGAGGAGGAGGAGGAGGAGGAGGAGAAGAAGAAGAAGAAGAAGAAGAAGAAGAAGAAGAAGAAGAAGAAGAAGGAGGAGGAGGAGGAGGAGGAGGAGGAGGAGGAGGAGGAGGAGGAGGAGGAGGAGGAGGAGGAGGAGGAGGAGGAGGAGAAGAAGAAGAAGAAGAAGAAGAAGAAGAAGAAGAAGAAGAAGAAGAAGAAGAAGAAGAAGAAGAAGAAGAAGAAGAAGACATAGTAAAAAGGAAAACGTCATAAATCACAACATCAGCTTGACTGGAAAAACTGGCTGAAGTGGTTCAGTTTTATCCAGTAGAACTCATATCTTTTACTACAATTTATTGACATGTAATAATGTGCTCAAATAAAATAAACTAATGTTTAATACTATCTGTTTCTCTGGGAAAAGATTCTTGTAGGATGCAAAAGAGAATCATCAGTCTGCAAACAGAGTGTGAGCTCTGTGAGGAGATTGCTTTTGAATCGAGACATGTCTGTTTAAGAAGAAACAAGTCACCCAACAGAAAGGACAAGATATATTTGATAGAAGATATTTCAGTTACAAAGCCTGAGTAAGAGGCAACTCAGCTTGTTCAGAGAATTGACGTGGTACCTGGGGAAGAGTGGTCAGAGGCAGTGAAGCTTGTGTCCACATCATAGACATTGGTACATGTTAGATCATTCAAGTTGGTACTAGGAACCATGATTAGTGTAAGGACAAGTCTTTGGAGGAATTTAAATCTCGTATGATTCTCACGCAGAATTGGTGATGTGAAGAGATTTCAGTGGGAGAAGAGTAACTAGCAAGGTGGTTGTGGCTGTACCTCAAAGAAATCCAGGTGACACATGATGGTCTTCGAGGCTAAGAAGATGGTACCAGCAGAGAAGCAGGAAGTCTCTGGGTGCACTGAAGAGGAAGGAAAGGATGTGGATTATGTTTTTATGACCAAACTCACATCAACTCTAATAGGAAAGGAGATATAAAGAAAGGCTATGCTCTAGAGACATATCTGATCTTAGTCAATTTGAATCCTTTTCACCAGATATCTTCAGCCAGAAAGATGGAGACCCTTCCCTCCTCAGCAGGCATCTTCATGGCTCGTTCTGCCTTTTGTCCTGAAGTTGTGCCTCATGAAGTCTCTTAGTGAGAGATCATCATTCAAAATTCATTAGAATGACATCCAGCAGCTATCAGGGCTATTTATTTCCCTGGGCATCAGGGGATCTGTGTGTTCATAACATTGAGGGCATTCACTCATGCAGAGTGGATGGGAATTTGATAGGCAGATGTGTCCCCCAAGAAGAGGAAACAGCTGGAGCAGAATGTAAGGCCAGGAAAGAAAGGACAGGGAAGTCATAGTACAATTAGAGAAACTGGAGAAACAATAGGCTGGATGGCTTTTATGGAGGGCACTGAATCTTTGAGTACTTTATCTAAGAAAATAGAAAAGCAGAAATGAATTTTAGAATGAAAAGAAATCATGAGATCTCCTTTTTAGAGGTGGAAGGAACTCAGCAATTATTTATCTCACCTGCTGGATACTGCACACTCCCTTCTCTCTTAGAAAAAAAAAAGATCCAGCAGCAATGTGAATTGTATGTGCCTAAACCTATAAGTCTCATCCTGTGAGTACTCATGAAAGAGGCTTTTGCTTGGGGCAGATGAATAGATATTTCAGAGTGCTTAATGTGTGCTGGTTCTCTGGAGAAACCAAAGATGATTAAAGCTACTCACTTGCCCTCAGTTCATTCATGCCAATGATCTCAAACTTACAAAGTCTGGGGAACAAGCCCTATCAAATGGAAACCTCTGCCTACGCATCCTAGAGTCTCTGTGCTACCTGCCCATGAGCTTTTATGTCATGATGCTAAATGTGGAGGTACCTCAATCAAACATCTTACCAACAAAATAGTCGTGACACTAGGTCTCTGTTTTTAGAGTTAGAGATGGGTATTTATTTAAATTCTGATGTGCCAAGTTAGCATTTTCTACCAACTTGGGGAGCAGTGACCTTCATAAGCTTAAAAATCTTGTGTTTAGGTGCTGTCTTTGTGGAGCCTTGGCAACTGCCATTGTCGTCTTCTGTGATGCCTGTGTAGCCTTTTTTGCTTCCTTGGTACACCTGATAGCACCCCCTCTCTCTCTGAGCTTTCTTAACTTGTGGTTTCTGATTCCTCTAGGCCATTATATTTGGAAAAGATACACTAGTAACAGCTCACTGGAACTTGACTGCATAGTGGGTTCTTTTCTTTTGATTTTCTTCCCAATTGACCTTTTTTGGTGTTTTCTTCTGAAGAGGGTAGCCCAGTTTATCTGCCAAGAATTCCTTTTGACAAGGAATGAAGACTCACATTTTTTTAAATTAATGTTTTTAATTATTCATTTTACATCCCACTCACTACCCTCCTCCTGGTCACTCCCTCCCACAATCCTTCCCTTAGCACCCCTCCCCTTCTTCTCTGTGCAGGTGCCCCCCTCCCAGGTATTCCCCCCAGGCACTTCAAGTCTCTGCGAGGCCTCATTGTCTTATTGAGGCCAAACAAGCCAGCCCAGCTAGAAGAACATATCCCCCACACAAGCAACAGTTATTTAGGACCCACATGAAGAATAAGCTGTACATCTGTTACATATGTGCAGAGAGGTCTGGGTCCAGCCTGTGTATGTTCTTTGGTAGATGGTTCAGACTCTGAGGGTCCCAAGGGTCTAGGTTAGACTCTTTTGGTTTTCCTGTGGAGTTTCTATCCCCTTTGGGGTCCTCAATCATTCCTCCTATTCTTCCATGAGTCCCCAAGCTCCATCTAACTTTTGGCTGTGGGTGTCTGTATCTGTCTGAGTCAGCTGCTGGATGGAGGCTCACAAAAGACAACTTGCTCCTGTCTGCAAGCATAACAGAGTATCATCAATAGTGCTAGGAATCAGTGCTTGCCCATGGGATGGGTCTCAAGTTGGGTGTGTTATTGGTTGGCCATTACCTCATTTTCTGCTCCAGCCCCTCTGCCTGCATTTCCTGTAGACAGAATAAATGTTGGGTTGAATGTTTTGTAGGTAGGTTGGTGCCTCTATCACCCCCTGGGGTTCCTGCCTAGCTACAGGAAGTGGCCTCTTCAGGTTCCATATCCCCAATGTAGTGAGTTACAGCTAAGGTCACCCCCATTTATTCCTGGGTGCCTCCCTTATCCCAGGTCTCTATCTTGTTCTGGAGATGCCCTCACCTCCTCACCCCTGTAAGCTACAGATTTCCATTCATTTTCATAGCCAAATAGCCATCATTCCTATCCTTCCCCACACCTGATCTTGAACTCCCCATACACCTCCCATATCTCCCATTTTAATTCCCTCCCTCTATCTGCCTCTTATGACTATTTTATTCTCCCTACACAATGAGATTCTAGCTTCCTCACTTGTGCCTTCCTACTTGTTTAGCTTCTTTGAGTCTGTGGACTATAATATGTATTTTATGGCAAATATCCACATATAAGTGAGTACATGCACCTTTTGGACTGTGTTACCTTGCTCAGAAAGATATTCTCAAGTTCTACTTATTTACCTGAAAAATTCATGGTGTCATTGTTTTTTAACAACTGAATCATACTCCATTGTGTAGATGTATCACATTTTCTTTATGCATTCTTCAGTTGAAGGACATCGAGATTGTTTCCAGTTTCTGACTATTACAAATAAAGCTGCTATGTATATGATTAAGCAAATGTCTTTGTGAGATGTTGAATCATCTTTTGAATATATGCCTAAGAATGGTATAACTGGGTCTTGAGGTAGAAGTATTCTCCATTTTTTGAGAAACTGCCAAATTGATTTCCAAAGTGACTGTACAAGTTTTCACTAGCAATGAAGAAGTATTCCCCTTGCTCCACATCCTCACCAGCATGTGTTATCTCTTGAGTTTCTTATCTTAGCCATTCTAATGGGTGTAAGACAGAGCCTCAGAGGTGTGGCTCCATCCCTAAGCTCAATCTGTACTACAGAGCAGTAGTAATAAAAACTGCATGGTACTGGTACAGAAATAGACATCTTTATCAATGGGATCAAATCAAAGACCCCAAAATAAGCCTACACACTTATGGTCACCTGGTTTTTCAAAAAGAAGAAATACAATAGAAAAATGAAAGTGCCTTCAATAAGTGATGCTGGTCTAACTAGATGTCTGCATGTAGAAGAATGAAAATAGATCCATACTTATCACCAAGCACAAACTCAAGTCCAAGTGGATCAAGGACCTCAACATAAAACCAGATAAACTAAATCTCATAAAAGAGAAAGTAGGAAATACCTCTGAATGCATTGGTACAGGAGACAATTCCCTGAACAAAACTTCAATGGCTCAGGCTCTAAGATCACCAATTGATATAATGGAAACTCATGAAACTGCAAAGCTTCTGTAAGGCAAAAGATACTGTCAATAAGACAAATCAGGGTAGGAAAAGATCTTCACCAACCCTACATCTGACAAAGGGCTAGTATCCAAAATTTACAAAGAACTCAAGAAGTTAGACACTAACAACCCAAATAACCCATTTTAAAAATGAGGTAGAGAACTAAACAGAATTCTTGACAGAGGAATCTCGAATGGCTGAGAAGCCCCTACAGAAAAGTTCGAAGTCCTTAGTCATCAGGGAAATGCAATCAAAACATCTCTGCAGTACTGAAAAAACTTTCTTTAAGTCCTGGCATAGTTCTGCCCATTTCAGGGGTAAATCTTGTACCCAATGAACAGCACAGCTAGACTTTCATGCGAGGGCTGCTGGAAGCCACCAGAAGATGGTAAAACCATCTTAACCATGAGAAAATGATATGTCCAAAGAGTAAAATTCTTAGGAATTACATTTAAAAATGATATGCCTTAGGTTTCTAAACACTGAATGATTTTTTTTTTTTTTGGTTAATATAATGGTTATAGGTTTCATTGCTTAACAGAGAGGCTGATACTAATGGTTTTAAAAATAAAAATTGATTTCCTTCACATAAGAACCT